>NC_053026.1:364494047-364505600 GCF_003073215.2 Triticum urartu | reverse complement strand
ACTTTGCCCAGCGGGACCGTGGTAGAGAGGATGTGATATGACAACGCGTCGCTGGTTATGAGGACGATGGGGTTAGAGACATGCTAGATGATGTCTTTGCTGCACAGCCGACACCTCCGTCACATTCAGCGAATGAACCGGAGGAGCCGGAGGAAACCGCAAAGGCCTTCCTGGAAATCTTGGCCTCGTCAAAGAAACCTCTCTATGAGGGTGCCAAGCTGTCTGTGCTGGATGCCATCTCGCAACTGATGGCAGTCAAGGCTGAGTACGGCTGTAGCCGAGGTTGCTTCGAAGCATTTCTGGGAGTATGGGCTAACAGCCTGCCTGAGGGCCATGAACTGCCGAAAACCATGTACGCTACGAAGAAAATCATGAAGGCGCTCTCCATGGACTATGAGAAAATACATGTTTGTCCAAAGAATTGCCTTTTGTTTAGGCATGAGTATGCGGATGACAAGTACTGTAGGAAGTGCGGTTCCTCTCGGTATATTGAGGTGGTCGATAAGCATGGTCAGAAGCAGCAGCTAAAAATCCCTGTGAAGGTTCTTCGGTATCTTGATTTTATAAAAAGACTGCAGCGCCTTTTCATCACCGAGGAGTCTGCCAAAATGATGAAGTGGCACAAGGAAGGGAAAAGGTACAATCCAAAAAAAATTGTACATCCATCAGGAGGTGAAGCATGGAAGTCATTCGATATAGAGTACCCGGAGGAAGCAGCCGAGGCTGGGAATGTCAGAATTGCTATAACAGGTGATGGGTTCAATCCATATGGTATGTCGTCTAATCCATACAGCTGTTGGCCCGTATTTGTTATTCCGCTCAATCTCCCTCCTGGCGCCATAATGCAACGCAAGACCATGTTCCTGTCGCTTATAATTCCGGGGCCTGAATATCCGGGGAAGAATTTGAGTGTGTTTATGCAGCCGTTGGTGGATGATTTGCACCATTCTTGGTACTTCCCGAGGTTGACATACGACCGACATCTGCAGAAAAATTTCTTGATGAAAGTTTGGCTACAATATTGCATGCATGACTTTCCCGGTTATGCCCTGTTCTGCGGATGGTGTACAAGTGGAAAGATGCCTTGCCCAGTGTGCATGCAGGCCTTGATTTTCATTTGGCTGAAGAAGGGTGGCAAGTATGTTGCATTTGACCTGCATCGACAGTTCCTCCCTCCAGACCATCCTGATAGGGAAGACAAGAAGAACTTCACAAAAGGCAAAGTTGTCCATGAAGTAAACGAGATTCCAACGTTTTCTGGTGCGGATGTGCTTGCTCAGCTGAAAGCTCTTAAGCCTGCCGGTGAGGGAAAGGCAAAGGCAAAGGCAAAGCAAAGCCACAGGCGAAGACGAGGGCGAGGGCAAAGGAAAGTAAAGGGAATTTTTTTTGAAGGATATGGTGAGACGCACAACTGGACTCACATTACCCCCTTCACGCAGCTTCCCTATTTTAAGGACCTCAAACTTCCATACAACATAGACGTGATGCACACCGAAAAGAATGTCGCAGAGTCCCTTTTTCGCACGATCCTCAACATTCCTGATAAGACAAAGGATAATGTTAATGCTAGAGTTGATCAACAGAATATTTGTGATAGACCACGTCTACACATGCAGCCTCCCACAGGCAGTCGAAAATCTTGGTTCAAGCCAGATGCTGACTTCGTACTTAAAAAGGATCATAAGATGGAGGCATTCAAGTGGCTGAAACACGTCGTGAAGTTCACTGATGGTTATGCGTCGAATATAAGTAAGGGGGTCAATCTTTCAACGGGCAGAGTGACCGGGCTCAAGAGTCATGACTATCATGTATGGATTGAGCGGATTATGCCGGTGATGGTTCGGGGCTATGTTCCCGAGCGTGTCTGGCGTGTGCTTGCGGAGTTAAGCCATTTCTTCCGCACGCTTTGTGCTAAAGAAGTATGTCCTGAGAAGATAAAAGAAATGCATAAGAAGGCGCCGGAGTTGATATGCAAGCTAGAGAAGATCTTCCCGCCAGGCTTCTTTACTCCGATGACACATCTCATTTTGCACCTCCCGAACGAGGTATTGTTGGGGGGCCCTGTGCAGAATCGTTGGCAGTACGGCCCTGAGAGACAGAACAAGCATCTGAGACAGAAATGTGGAAACAAAGCTAAGATTGAAGCTTCCATAGCTGAGGCAGTTATCCTAGAGGAGGTGGCAGACCTCAGGACAGCCTACTATCCGGACCATGTTCCCACGTTGCACAATAAGGTGTCTCGATACAATACAGAAGAACCCAAGTATAAACCCAAGTTGCCTCTATTCATCGGGCAAGGTGGTAGGGCTGGATGCTCGAAACCTTATCTCATGCCACGAGATGAGTGGGAGGATGTCATGTTCTATATCTTGCACAACATCAAGGAAGTTGAGGATGAGTGGATGAGGTAATACCTTTGCACCATTCTTTTAGTCAATTCGTTATGTTCACTTTGCCTAGTTCTTATACCGCTTTTCTTATTGTAGTCGATTCGTTGAAGAAGAATGGACGGGAATGCTGCCTCCTACTGAAGCGGAGGCACTTGCTCTTCTCCGAAAGGGTGCTGATGGAAGGAAAAATTTCGTTGCGTGGTTCATGGAGAAAGTAATTTTTCACTTCAATTAAACTCATGCACCCTATAATTTCAATTAAACTCATGCACCCTATAATTTCAATTAAACTTGTAGGGAAATGATCCGACCGAATCAATGGATGAAGAATTGAGATGGGTTTCCATGGGTTTTGACCCTGTCGTCATGACATGCGAAAAGTATGATGTGAATGGGTATCGCTTCCATACAGAGGAGCACCAGAACAGTCGGCCTGATCCCAAAACCATAAATACCGGAGTCTTCACTGAAGGAGATAATAAAGTAGATTACTACGGAAGGGTAGGAAAAATATACGAGCTTACATTCAAACGTGGCCGCGAACACCTAAGTCTCACTGTGTTCAAATGCCGATGGTTCGACCCCAAAAAGGGTCTGAGACATACGCCTTCTGTTGGTTTAGTTGAAGTTAAACCATCAACCGTCTATGCCGGAGATGATCTCTTTATCGCCGCTACCCAGGCCACACAAGTATATTATCTGCCTTACCCATGCCAGAAAGAGTACCTAAAGGGTTGGGAAGTTGTGTTCAAGGTGTCGCCGCATGGTAAGCTACCGGACCCGAACGATGATGATTACTACAACATAAACCCCATGACATACGAGGGAGTGTCTATCAAGAGGAACATGATGACGTGGTCCGAAACAACGAGGATGATGACTTGGGTTATGTTGACCTGGACCCAAACGACGACGACGCACGGATTGATGGTGAGGCAGTTGTGAATCAAAGAGACATAATTATGCTGAAAAGTTAAATGAAGACGCTGACGATGAGGAAGAGCCTCCACCTCCGTCAGACAACGAAAGAAGATATGCGTGATAGTGATGATGAGACGGTCCACAAATAGATTACATAGTGATGATTCATATGGGTTCTAGAAAATGTAAGTTCTTTTAATGATCATTACAATAGTATGCTTAATGTGCTCTTCTGGTATTAATTTTTCCTGTATGCTTGTTTAATTGATATCCTTACTAATTGTTTATCTCTCTCAATGCAGGTTTGCTAATCATGGGCAAGTCCAGCGGCGCCAGTTTCCTCAGTAAATTCAAAGGACTTACTCGGAGTGGACGAGCCCACAAGGTTCCCTCCCGACTACGCGAGGATGACACCTCACAGGGAGGTGGAGGGGTCGGGGGAGGAGACCCTAGAGGAGGAGGCGGTGGGGGGAGAGCCCCTAGAGGAGGAGGAGGTGGGGGGAGAGGTAGCCGAGGCAAAAAACTCCGGGCCGTGTCCGAAATAGGAGGGTCTTCTTCGATGCCCTCCTATACAGAGGCACTTCTGAGTCTGAGGAGGAGGAGTATGTTCCTGATGGTGAGGAGGAGGAGGCCGAGGAGGAGGGTGAGGAGGAGGCCGAGGAGGGTGGAGGGGAGGTTGATCCCGAGTTGTGGGGTGACTTGCCACCGGGTTCTTCGCAGGGGTGGCTGCGTGGTAATGCCGGACTACCTACACCACCTTCTATCGAGGAGCACAAGTGGCTCATTGAACCTGTGGGAACAGAGTAAGTGCCTCTCAATCATATTTTCAACACATGACAACATTTTCTTATTGTACACATGGCAATCATTTGATTCTTTTGCAGAAACTGGATCCTTCACGGAAAGGGCCGTAACGACGGCCTTATCACTTGTCCTGTGAAGGAGTTTTGGCCTTGCCTATTAAATTCTCGGAGCGCGATAAAATCATGAGTTTTTTTGCATGACGTGGGCACATGTGCTATAGAACGATGGTATTTTTTCATAATTTTTGGTGATGGAGAAGTATCCTAAAAATTCCCTCTACGCGGATTGCCCTTCGCGCGTCTACGGCTGTGGCCGGCGGCCTCCGGGGGCTAGCATGCCGCCAAATCTTGCGTAGGCGGCCTCTCACAAGTCTGGAAGTGTTGTGGCGGTTGCAAACGCCCGGCACGCGTGTCCGGGGTGTGCCCCCCCTCACGGACGGCTCCGCCGCCGGCACCTGGAGGGGGGAAACGGACGCGTCGGGTCTACACAGAGGGGATCTTGCTGTGGGTCTCGCCCGGTTGTTGCTCCAACGTGTTCCTATGGGCTGACCTAACACAACCGGGCGGAGGTCCACTGGTCAAAGCCCGTCCGTGCAAAGTCAAAGGGCTAGATCCCGTGGTCAAACGCTACAGGGTTAGGCGGGACGGGGGCACTGGGGGTAGCAATGCCACCGGAGCGTCGCACCGGGCCCTCATACATGCGGGGTGGTGTGGTGGCATGTCCGAAGAGGCGGCAGCGTCTCCGGGGCGTGGCCCCCCCTCACGGACGGCGATGACACGGTAGTAGACGTTCTGCGGTAACGATGCGGCGTGAATATTATTAAATACTCGGAGCGCGATAAAATCATGAGTTTTTTTGCACGACGTGGGCACATGTGCTATAGAAACGATGGTATTTTTCATAATTTTTGTGATGGAGAAGTATCCGAAAAATTCCCTCTACGCGGATTGCCCTTCGCGCGTCTACGGCTGTGGCCGGCGGCCTCCGGGGGCTAGCATGCCGCCAAATCTTGCGTAGGCGGCCTCTCACAAGTCTGGAAGTGTATGTGGCGGTTGCAAACGCCGCACGCGTGTCCGGGGTGTGCCCCCCCTCACGGACGGCGCCGCCGCCGGCACCTGGAGGGAAACGGACGCGTGGGTCTACACGGAGGGATCTTGCTGTGGGTCTGGCCCGGTTGTTGCTCCAAAGTGTTCCTATGGCTGACCTAACACAACCGACGGGGAGGTCCGCTGGTCAAAGCCCGTCCGTGCAAAGTCAAATGGCTAGATCCCGTGGTCAAACGCTACAGGGTTAGGCGGGACGGGGGCCCTGGGGGGTAGCAATGCCACCGGAGCGTCGCACCGGGCCCTCATACATGCGGGGTGGTGTGGTGGCATGTCCGAAGAGGCGGCACGCGTCTCCGGGGCGTGGCCCCCCCTCACGGACGGCGATGACACGGTAGTAGACGTTCTGCGGTAACGATGCGGCGTGAATATTATTAAATACTCGGAGCGCGATAAAATCATGAGTTTTTTGCACGACGTGGGCACATGTGCTATAGGAACGATGGTATTTTTTCATAATTTTTGGTGATGGAGAAGTATCCGAAAAATTCCCTCTACGCGGATTGCCCTTCGCGCGTCTACGGCTGTGGCCGGCGGCCTCCGGGGGCTAGCATGCCGCCAAATCTTGCGTAGGCGGCCTCTCACAAGTCTGGAAGTGTTGTGGCGGTTGCAAACGCCAGGCACGCGTGTCCGGGGTGTGCCCCCCTCACGGACGGCGCGCCGCCGGCACCTGGAGGGGGGAAAATGGACGCGTCGGGTCTACACGGAGGGGATCTTGCTGTGGGTCTGGCCCGGATGTTGCTCCAAAGTGTTCCTATGGGCTGACCTAACACAACCGGGGGGAGGTCCGCTGGTCAAAGCCCGTCCGTGCAAAGTCAAATGGCTAGATCCCGTGGTCAAACGCTACAGGGTTAGGCGGGACGGGGGCCCTGGGGGGTAGCAATGCCACCGGAGCGTCGCACCGGGCCCTCATACATGCGGGGTGGTGTGGTGGCATGTCCGAAGAGGCGGCACGCGTCTCCGGGGCGTGGCCCCCCCTCACGGACGGCGATGACACGGTAGTAGACGTTCTGCGGTAACGATGCGGCGTGAATATTATTAAATACTCGGAGCGCGATAAAATCATGAGTTTTTTGCACGACGTGGGCACATGTGCTATAGGAACGATGGTATTTTTTCATAATTTTTGGTGATGGAGAAGTATCCGAAAAATTCCCTCTACGCGGATTGCCCTTCGCGCGTCTACGGCTGTGGCCGGCGGCCTCCGGAGGCTAGCATGCCGCCAAACTTGCGTAGGCGGCCTCTCACAAGTCTGGAAGTGTTGTGGCTGTTGCAAACGCCCGGCACGCGTGTCCGGGGTGTGCCCCCCCTCATGGACGGCGCCGCCGCCGGCACCTGGAGGGGGAAAACGGACGCGTCGGGTCTACACGGAGTGGATCTTGCTATGGGTCTGGCCCGGTTGTTGCTCCAAAGTGTTCCTATGGGCTGACCAAACACAACCGGGCAGGGAGGTCCGCTGGTCAAAGCCCGTCCGTGCAAAGTCAAAGGGCTAGATCCTGTGGTCAAACGCTACAGGGTTAGGCGGGACGGGGGCCCTCGGGAGGTAGCAATGCCACCGGAGCGTCGCACCGGGCCCTCATACTTGCGGGGGGTGTGGTGGCATGTCCGAAGAGGCGGCACGCGTCTCCGGGGCGTGGCCCCCCCTCACGGACGGCGATGACACATTAGTAGACGTTCTGCGGTAACGATGCGGCGTCAAACTATTAAATACTCGGAGCGCGATAAAATCATGAGTTTTTTTGCACGACGTGGGCACATGTGCTATAGGAACGATGGTATTTTTTCATAATTTTTGGTGATGGAGAAGTATCCGAAAAATTCCCTCTACGCGGATTGCCCTTCGCGCGTCTACGGCTGTGGCCGGCGGCCTCCGGGGGCTAGCATGCCGCCAAATCTTGCGTAGGCGGCCTCTCACAAGTCTGGAAGTGTTGTGGCGGTTGCAAACGCCCGGCATGCGTGTCCGGGGTGTGCCCCCCCTCACGGACGGCGCCGTCGCCGGCACCTGGAGGGGGGAAACGGACGCGTCGAATCTACACAGAGGGGATCTTGCTGTGGGTCTGGCCCGGTTGTTGCTCCAAAGTGTTCCTATGGGCTGACCTAACACAACGGGGTGGGGAGGTCCGCTAGTCAAAGCCCGTCCGTGCAAAGTCAAAGGGCTAGATCCCGTGGTCAAACGCTACAGGGTTAGGCGGGACGGGGGCCCTGGGGGTAGCAATGCCACCGGAGCGTCGCACCGGGCCCTCATACATGCGGGTCGGTGTGGTGGCATGTCCGAAGAGGCGGCACGCATCTCCGGGGCGTGGCCCCCCTAACGGACGGCGATGACACGGTAGTAGGCATTCTGCGGTAACGATGCGGCGTGAATATTAGTAAAAACTCGGAGCGCGATAAAATTATGAGTTTTTTTGCACGACGTGGGCACATGTGCTATAGGAACGATGGTATTTTTTCATAATTTTTGGTGATGGAGAAGTATCCGAAAAATTCCCTCTACGCGGATTGCCCTTCGCGCGTCTACGGCTGTGGCCGGCGGCCTCCGGGGGCTAGCATGCCGCCAAATCTTGCGTAGGCGGCCTCTCACAAGTCTGGAAGTGTTGTGGCGGTTGTAAACGCCCGGCACGCGTGTCCGGGGTGTGCCCCACTCACGGACGGTGCCGCCGCCGCACCTGGAGGGGGGAAACGGACGCGTCGGGTCTACACGGAGGGGATCTTGCTGTGGGTCTGGCCCGGTTGTTGCTTCAAAGTGTTCCTATGGGCTGACATAACACAACCGGGCGGGGAGGTCCGCTGGTCAAAGTCCGTCCGTGCAAAGTCAAAGGGCTAGATCCCGTGGTCAAACGCTACAGGGTTAGGCGGGACGGGGGCCTGGGGGTAGCAATGCCACCGGAGCGTCGCACCGGGCCCTCATACTTGCGGGGTGGTGTGGTGGCATGTCCGAAGAGGCGGCACGCGTCTCCGGGGCGTGGCCCCCCCTCACGGACGGCGATGACACGGTAGTAGACGTTCTGCGGTAATGATGCGGCGTGAATATTATTAAATACTCGGAGCGCGATAAAATCATGAGTTTTTTGCACGACGTGGGCACATGTGCTATAGGAACGATGGTATTTTTTCATAATTTTTTGGTGATGGAGAAGTATCCGAAAAATTCCCTCTACGCGGATTGCCCTTCGCGCGTCTACGGCTGTGGCCGGCGGCCTCCGGAGGCTAGCATGCCGCCAAACTTGCGTAGGCGGCCTCTCACAAGTCTGGAAGTGTTGTGGCTGTTGCAAACGCCCGGCACGCGTGTCCGGGGTGTGCCCCCCCCTCACGGACGGCGCCGCCGCCGGCACCTGGAGGGGGGAAACGGACTCGTCGGGTCTACACGAGGATCTTGCTGTGGGTCTGGCCCGGTTGTTGCTCCAAAGTGTTCCTATCGGCTAACCAAACACAACCGGGCGGGGAGGTCCGCTGGTCAAAGCCCGTCCGTGCAAAGTCAAAGGGCTAGATCGTGTGGTCAAACGCTACAGGGTTAGGCGGGACGGGGGCCCTCGGGGGGTAGCAATGCCACCGGAGCGTCGCACCGGGCCCTCATACTTGCGGGGGGTGTGGTGGCATGTCCGAAGAGGCGGCACGCGTCTCCGGGGCGTGGCCCCCCCTCACGGACGGCGATGACACATTAGTACACGTTCTGCTGTAACGATGCGGCGTGAAATTATTAAATACTCGGAGCGCGATAAAATCATGAGTTTTTTTGCACGACGTGGGCACATGTGCTATAGGAACGATGGTATTTTTTTCATAATTTTTGTGATGGAGAAGTATCCGAAAAATTCCCTCTACGCGGATTGCCCTTCGCGCGTCTACGGCTGTGGCCGGCGGCCTCCGGGGGCTAGCATGCCGCCAAATCTTGCGTAGGCGGCCTCTCACAAGTCTGGAAGTGTTGTGGCGGTTGCAAACGCCCGGCACGCGTGTCCGGGGTGTGCCCCCCTCACGGACGGCGCCGCCGCCGGCACCTGGAGGGGCAAACGGACACGTCGGGTCTACACGGAGGGGATCTTGCTGTGGGTCTGCCCGGTTGTTGCTTCAAAGTGTTCCTATGGGCTGACCTAACACAACCGGGCGGGGAGGTCCGCTGGTCAAAGCCCGTCCGTGCAAAGTCAAAGTGCTAGATCCCGTGGTCAAACGCTACAGGGTTAGGCGGGACAGGGCCCCTGGGGGGTAGCAATGCCACCGTAGCGTCACACCGGGCCCTCATACTTGCGGGGTGGTGTGGTGGCATGTCCGAAGAGGCGGCACGCGTCTCCGGGGCGTGGCCCCCCTCACGTACGGCGATGACACGGTAGTAGATGTTCTGCGGTAACGATGCGGCGTGAATATTATTAAATACTCGGAGCGCGATAAAATCATGAGTTTTTTTGCACGACGTGGGCACATGTGCTATAGGAACGATGGTATTTTTTCATAATTTTTGATGGAGAAGTATCCAAAATTCCCTCTACGCGGATTGCCCTTCGCGCGTCTACGGCTGTGGCCGGCGGCCTCCGGAGGCTAGCATGCCGCCAAATCTTGCATAGGCGGCCTCTCACAAGTCTGGAAGTGTTGTGGCGGTTGCAAACGCCCGGCACGCGTGTCCGGGGTGTCCCCCCTCACGGACGGCGCCGCCGCCGGCACCTGGAGGAGGGAAACGGACGCGTTGGTCTACACGGAGGGGATCTTGCTGTGGGTCTGGCCCGGTTGTTGCTCCAAAGTGTTCCTATGGGCTGACCAAACACAACCGGGGGGAGGTCCGCTGGTCAAAGCCCGTCCATGCAAAGTCAAAGGGCTAGATCCGTGGTCAAACGCTACAGGGTTAGGCGGGACGGGGGCCCTGGGGGGTAGCAATGCCACCGGAGCGTCGCACCGGGCCCTCATACATGCGGGGTGGTGTGGTGGCATGTCCGAAGAGGCGGCACGCGTCTCCGGGGCGTGGCCCCCCCTCACGGACGGCGATGACACGGTAGTAGACGTTCTGCGGTAACGATGCGGCGTGAATATTATTAAATACTCGGAGCGCGATAAAATCATGAGTTTTTTTTGCACGACGTGGGCACATGTGCTATAGGAACGATGGTATTTTTCATAATTTTTTGTGATGGAGAAGTATCCGAAAAATTCCCTCTACGCGGATTGCCCTTCACGCGCGTCTACGGCTGTGGCCGGCGGCCTCCGGGGGCTAGCATGCCGCCAAATCTTGCGTAGGCGGCCTCTCACAGTCTGGAAGTGTTGTGGCGGTTGCAAACGCCCGGCACGCGTGTCCGGGGTGTGCCCCCCCTCACGGACGGCGCGCCGCCGGCACCTGGAGGAGGGAACGGACGCGTCGGGTCTACACGGAGGGGATCTTGCTGTGGGTCTGGCCCGGAATGTTGCTCCAAAGTGTTCCTATGGGCTGACCTAAACACAACCGGGGGGGAGGTCCACTGGTCAAAGCCCGTCCGTGCAAAGTCAAAGGGCTAGATCCTGTGGTCAAACGCTACAGGGTTAGGCGGGACGGGGGCCCTGGGGTGGTAGCAATGCCACCGGAGCGTCGCACCGGGCCCTCATACACGCGGGTGGTGTGGTGGCATGTCCGAAGAGGCGGCACGCGTCTCCGGGGCGTGGCCCCCCTCACGGACGGCGATGACACGGTAGTAGACGGATCAGGCACTCGCATAGTTACCGGATCAGGCACTCGGTAACCGGTACCCCTCAGTCAGTTGCTCTCCTATGTATCACCTTTCGCGAGACCATAGAAAATATTTATATCATAAAGAAATGTTGCTGACCATAGAAAAAATTCGGTTCAGAAAAAAATATACATGATATTTTAGAAAATTGTTGTACAATATAAAAAAGATCATGTCATTAAAAATAATGTTTCAAACCATTAAAGAAAATGTATGGTACATTTTAAATAATGTTCATGCATGTCAAAAATATGTATACCATGTATCATTTTTAATATAATTTTATACCATGTATCATTCAAAAAAATTCAAGAACGTGTATTTGAAATTATTTAATATGTACGTACAAGTATTTTATATATATACGAAACTTTTCAATGCGTATGAAAATAATATACACTAAAAATATATTTGAAGACAGTTAATAATATATGCCACGTGTGTAATTAACATGTATACGGCTAGTTTGTAATTAATATGTATAAAAAATACACCTATGCCTACGGCTTAGCCGTCGGCATATATGCCACGTGGCGTGGTTAATATATGCCGACGGCTAAGCCGTCGGCATAGGTCCCCTTATCCACTCGCGGCCCACCCTCCTCCACTCGTTCTTACCCGCACCACTGCAGCTCCGCCGGCCGCCCGCCA
>NC_053026.1:364455620-364493047 GCF_003073215.2 Triticum urartu | reverse complement strand
TACTCCTTCCGTCTTGTAATATAAGATCATTTTGCAAGCTAAAACAACTTGCAAAACGATCTTATATTATGGAGCGGAGAAAGTAATTTATTGTATCTCTGATTGTTGTATAATTTCAAGATATTTGTTAAATATGAATATCATGACATACCTTTTCTCACGCATGATTGCATATGTTAAGGTGGTGCTTTTCCCCCTGCATGGTTAGATGCTGAGGTGACTTATCTGAATATCTGTAAGACAAACATGTTAGCGAGGATCACCTAGCTAGTTATTTAGAATTATGTTCGCACAATGTTCAAATGCAAACGTTTTGCAGATTGAGCGTGCGGAGGAAGATGGTAGCTTGGTGTTCCAAGACGGCAGCAGGATCAAAGCTGATGTCATCCTGCACTGCACTGGGTACGTTACAACTGATTGTGAAATTATGTCTCAGATGATGGATGGATCGCTTATGCTAATTGCGTTGACGGATTGTTGGCTTGCTTGCAGATACAAGTACAGCTTTCCATTCCTGGGTGGCGACGACGACGGCGAGTTGGCCGGTGCAATCTTTGTGGACGACAACCGCGTGGGCCCGCTGTACAAGCACGTGTTCCCGCCAATATTGGCTCCTCACATCTCCTTCATCGGATTGCCCTTCAGGGTTGGTCAATCAACTCCTTAAGTTAATTTGATATTTCGCCAACTTGGGAATTAATTTAGCGGATTTGCCAATTCTGAGTTGCCTGAATTTTTTGCAAAACCTCAATCACGTAAAATTGCACATTGATTGGCCTAAACTTGCACTTCTCAAATCATGCAACTTTAGTGCAAGTTTTAATTGTTTCCACTAGATTATGTTATATACTTGTTTTTTTCAATGAGGCTAAAACTACTCCAGAAATCCTATCCTTATGGATAACATTATGTATTATGGGCTAGCGTAGACACATTGTAGCTAAATGACCCACATTGAACAGTCCATTGTTGCCAGCGCATAACTTGCCAAAAGCAAAAAAATAAAAGTAAAAGAGAAGTAAAACATCAGCTACGCGAGATGCAAATCTGAAAGAAGGGAACTTGTATTTTAAATAATTGTAGGCATGTGATGGATAGACATCCCCTTGACTAAGCTTGTTTAATAATTCAGTATATGGAATTAATTAAGAGCTTTTTTATGATACCCTATACTGCTACGGAAAAGGGAGCAGTATATACCTAATCTCACCGTTCAATTCTTGAGGGTATTTTAGACCTCTAATTTTCACATTAAAAGAAAACCAAACTGTTATTAGTTTGTATCTGGAATCTGTCATGGCTGTCGACTGTCGAGAGAAAATGCCGCCGACTCAATCCAGACGCGCAGTCTCCCATATTGCACGCCTCGGCCATCTAACTCCCCCTCACCGCCGCCGTGCTAGTTCACTCCATCCATATCTAGCTATCTGCATGCTTCTTTTGTAGCCTCACAAATCCGTAACCTTCCAACAGGCCTCGAACGTCCGCCGCCTTGTTATGAATTAGAAGTTCAGTTATCCATACTTGGCTGCATCGTAGAAACCGAGTGATGTCAAAAACTTTCTTCCAAGGGGCTAGCTGCCGCTGCTAGGAACTAACAAACCCATCACTAAAATTGCCAACAGCCTGAACCAAGTGGTGCAGCTTAAAACCTAAATTTGCATTGGACATGGCCAACTCTCTACAAAGGTGAACACTAAATTATCTGTCAGCACCTGTCACCTGTGGGATGAGGGTACCTCACATCCGGCCTGCCGAAGAAGAGAAGCTGCGCCATTCTGCCCTCACATCCGGTGTAGGCAGGAGACGTCGGGTGCCGACTGCCGAGACCTGCGCCATGCCGCCGAGCGCCTGATCCACGAGCACAGGCTGGCCGAGGAAGGGACGAGAGATCGGCTCGCCGAGGGAGAATGCGTGGGGCGTCTCAATCTGACGAGCTGAAACTTAAAAATCTTCCCGAGTTGCCCTCAAATCACATATACCGCTTACGTTGATCGAGCAGTGCAGTCTTTATACTGCTAAACCAATTCCAGCAGTATATATCTCTTTGGGCCGTTGGATCTTCCAGAATGGAGGGCCCGTATTCATTACCCGGTACCGTAAAAGAGCTCTTAATTATTGCATATGTTGATATCTCCGGACTGATGTACCGTCCATCCGGGCAGACGATCCCTTTTCTAGTGTTTCAGCTCCAAAGCAAGTGGGTGGCTGGGGTTCTATCGGGAAGACTTGAGCTCCCATCACAAGAGGCCATGATGCGGGATGTGGATGCGTTCTACTCGGACATGGAAGCTCGCGGATGCCCCAAGAGACGCACTCATGATCTGGGACAAGGCAATCTGGTACGTATATGCATACATACTTGCATTCATCCATGTACATATGCATAATCAATCGATACTTCTAACCCCATGTCCAAGACGCACTCATGATTTGGGCGTTTGTAGTTTGAGTACGAGGACTGGGTGGCGGAGCAATGCGGGCTGGGGAGGATGGAAGGGTGGAGGAAGGGCATGTTCGTTGCAACGTGTAAGAACCTGGCTGATCGCCCGAACAGCTACCGGGATGAATGGGACGACGACCACCTGTTGCCACAGGCGCATCAGGATTTCAGCAAGCATTCCTGCCTCTGACCGATCAATATTGAATAGCAGATACTGGATTGTTTGGCTTCGAGTCACTTGGTCGATCTTGGCTTTTGCCCATTATTTATATTGGCTGGCTAATTGTTTCAGCAACTACTTCAGTTTCCATATCGATTTTCAGCAGAGCAAACTCGCGGAGCGCTCCTCAGTCGAGATGAAACGAAACAATAGGTATCAGCCCTCAATGCATGTGTGATAAATCCTCCCAGCTACTCTTCGGTAGATCGTGATCATCCCTGCATATGACGATCGGACAGGGGGGATGGGCGACGCGTTTTGTGAGCCCGTCACGGCGCGGTGGTCGGTGTGGTTCGCCGCCGATCTGAAATTGGCGACGACCCCCAAGTACCACCGGGACATGGTGGTGCTACACCCGCACACCACGACGGTGTGCCTCATCGACGAGCGTGGGTGCACGATTGATAGGCGATCAGGGGCGGGTTCGTGTTGGCCCCTAGGGCTAAGGTTGCGTTCCCTTGTCACGTTGCGCACATCGAGAAGGACATCACCGGCGGGGATGGCATCTCGGGAGACGGCGAAGGAGGAAATGCGACCGGTGGGAGAGCATAAGGCGGAGGGGGGATTAAGATCGAAGAAATCCGCCTAGGTTATTCCCCTTCCCACTCTTCCTCTCCCGCACACCTCATCCACTGCTCTGTCTGCTCGAGCTCGCGGCGGAGATGGTGGAGATCAGCGAAGAGAAGATGCAGAGGTTCGCGGGCAGGGATGCGCGCCTGCGGATCCGCCTGAGAGAGATCGGGTCCTGGTACTTGAGCAAGCACGAGATGTACACGGAGGCAGAGGCGATTATGGAGAATCTGACGGAGGAGGAGGAGAGATCGCTGTTCAGGCGCGGAGGGCGCAAGCACCCACTGCAGGTGCTGCTGTGGGCGGCGGATCAGGCAGACTCGCCGGTGCGGGCGGTGGCGAGGAAGTGGGTGGCCTTCAGCATCTTCGCGACCGCGAACCTCGCCCCCGCCATGAGGGAATCGGCGCTTCGCCCTCGAGAGGGGGTCCTGGCCCTCCCAGCTCCAGGGTCGGCCATGGCCCCGATCGAGATCCGCGAAGATCCGGTGGATCAGGCGCCGCAGGAGGCGGCGGGGGCGCCACGCCGCTCTGCTCGTCTCGCCGCAGCACCATCAACCTCGGAGACTCCAAAGCCTCGTCGTTCACGCCTCGCCGGGAACAGAGTATGAGTCCTTCGCTGAATGGCAACCGCTTTTGGGTGCTAGCTAGTGAAGATTCAGATGACGTTTCTGACGAGGATCTCACTAATTCAGGTATGATCTGCCCTTCTGTTCTTAAGTACCTGACACACACTTGCGATTGTGAGGGTGATCGGGGAGATATTGATACTCAGCATCGAATTAGATGAGTTAATCGTAGATTGAAAAAGAGGATGAATACTTATGTTGAGAGCCTTTTGCTTAAAAATGAAAAAGTTGGGGATGAAAAACAGAGAGGTGTAAATCAAAATGAATTCATTCACATTGATTCACCCAATTGGGGGAAGTTTCATAACCAAAAAAAAATGATATGGCATTGATAAGGATTAGGGATAAGATACCCAAGATATGGGATCTGCCTAGATTTCTTGAGTATTTGTCAGATATAGATACTGACTATGAGGGGTGTGAGATTGATGATAATAGAATTGATAAGAGAGACATGATTCTCTGTGAAGAAATATTGGTTGATAGAAAAATTAGGTGAACAATATCCCAGAAAATTTATGCTGGAAGAAGTAATGGAGGAAAGTCTAGATTATAAAAGTGGATACGAGTCAGGAGCAGAAAAGTTGCAGATGGGATGGGGGGACAATGTGGGGGAAAAAGGATGACCAGGTGGGCTCTGGAGGAAAGTGGCCCAGTAGTGGGATGTGCGAAAAAAGCCCAGCTACAGATACTGGGAGAGTGGGCCTATATATAGGGGGGATCCCATCCTTCATCCCTGATCCAGATTTCCTCCATCTACCAAACCCTAGCAAAACCTCGACGGCGACTAACGAAGAAGAGGAAGAGGTGAAGAGAGATCTACTTTGGGAAGGAAAAGAAGTTATGGCTGGCAGACAAGAGGGTTGGAGGCCAAGGCCTGGAAGAGGAACCAATCCAGGAGCGAGAGGTAATTTCTATGGCAGATCTGAGAGTTTTGGGAGAGGTTTCAATAGGCAAGAAGAGAGAGAGAGTTGGATGGATACGGCTGGAGGAACAAAGAGGGGAGTTTCAGAGGAGGATCAGGGACGAACAATAGTGGTTCTGGTGGGGATGGAAATTCCACCGGGAGTGGTAGAGTTGGAGACAATAAGTTTGGCAGATTTGCATTAGACAGAAGTGGTAATCAACAGGAAAGATACCAGGCTGGGATGAGTGAAAGCAGGCAGGAAAGTGGATCTGGGAATAACACAAACATTGCACAGCTGGGGCCGCAGGGAGGACCAGTTCAGTTGGCAGGAGGGTTCCCCATGATGAGCAGCAATGGTTTCCCTCAGCTAGTGCCAATGGGGATGGGGCTTGGGCAGTTTGGTTTCGTGCCACAAGAGCAAATGGCACAGCAGTATCAGTTCCTCTTGTCCAATATGCCAAAACAGGAAACTCTGCAGCCACAAGTTGGTGCTAGGGTGGAGGGAGCTAAAGAGACAGCTAAAAAGAAAGAGATAGGAAATCCCAAGGAACTTTTCTGTGTTAAATGCAAAGAACAGGGGCATGTAAAAAGTGACTGCAAAAATAAGGTCTTTTGTGTGGTATGCCAGAGGCCATCTCACAATACTGAAGAATGCACCATTCTGAAACAACCAAAACCAGTTGCCAAATATGTTGGATATGGAGCCAGGGGGCTGGGATGTCTTCTGGTGTAGAACACCAAAGAGATTGTTGCTACAGAGCACATTAATCCCATGGCCTTGGTTACTGTACAGGAGGGACAACTGAATGACACCACAGTGGCCTATGGGTTTAGCAAAATGTTTGATTGGGAGTGGACTTGGAGAGCCAAGTTTCAGAGCCCAAAAACATTCCTTATGAGATTTTCCAGCAAGGTCAAATTGGTGGAGTTGAAAAACTTTGGCAAATTCACTCTTCTTGGCACAGGGGCTATGGTGGAGGTTGACTTCTGGAGTCCATATGATAAAGCAAAAGGGAAACTACATTCAGTTTGGATCAAGATGTGGGGTGTTCCTGACACCCTGAGGCATTATATGGGGGCATGTGAAATTGGTTCAGCTCTGGGGCTAGTGGTTGAAGTAGATGTGGAACACATTTATTCTAAGGAAGAAATTAGAGTGAAAGTGGGAGTGAGGGACTTACACAAAATTTCTGCTGGCACTGAGATAACTACTAAAGATTTGCTGCTTTATGATATTGATTTTGAGTTTGATTCCATAGCAGAACAGGGGTGGTACAAGTTCGAAGAGGGGAATAAAAGGAAAATCTTTGACTACCTTGATTTGGAAAGCTCTGAAACACAGAGGGAGAATGAGATGCAGAAAAAAGTAAACAAGCTGAGTTTGGGAAGTCCTTGGTGAGCCTGGGGAGTTTGGGGTTGAAACAATATGAATAAGTGGTTCTTAAAGCAGGAGACATGGGTCAGAAAAATGAGATACCCAAGGAAAGGACAGGAACAGGGTTTGCTGGAGAAGGCCACGGTGAAGAAGAAATTCTAAAGGCTAGGCTTCAGAAAGCATAGGAACTTGCAGCAAGGCAGACTGCTCAACTTATGCTGGAGGAAAAAAAAAGAGGAAGGAAATGGAAATTATAAGAAAAACCTTAGAAAAAGAGGTCAAGAGAATTGCTGCAAATCAATATGAAGGCAAGTGAAGAGGTGAGAGGGTCACAGTCAGGGTAGAAAATTATTGGAGATGAAGATGAAAAAGAGGACACTGAGGGAGGGGCGGTAGCAGAAGGCAGGCTGGAAGAGGAAGAGGGAATGACAGACTTGGAACTAATGGAACAGGCTGTGGGGCTAGGATATATGGAGCCTGTGGATTACACTGCTAGTCAGGAAACTGAATCTTTTGAAACAAAGATCAAGAAGGCTGCCATAGGAGAACTGGAATCCCAAGAAGAAGAAGACTCTAGAAGATGTTCTAGACTGAAAGGCAAAGAGGACAAAAAAATCACTGATTTGGCTAAAGAGAGAGTAGCACAGAAAAACAACTATGGTGAGTTTACTCCTTCTAGTATTGTTTCTAGATCTAATAATATCTTACAGCAGATTGCTGAGGGGGTTGGGGTTAGTTTGGGAAATAAACCTGAGATTGTTAATCATAATTTGGAATTGATTAAAATGGCTGAACAGGCAAGGGTTGATATGTGGTTAGCAGACTACAATAATAATCAGAAACAAACCTCTCTACCTGAGGAGCATAATATCCACTGGTAGAAAAAGGGCCTATAGTCCCGGTTCGTAAGGGCCTTTAGTCCCGGTTCAGGAACCGGGACTAAAGTGTCGGTACTAATACCTCCACCCTTTGGTCCCGGTTGGTGGCACCAACCGGGACCAATAGGCATCCACGCGTCAGCACTTCTGTGGCTGGGGTTTTTTGTTTTTTTTTGAAAGGGGGGGGGTTGGGGGTTTTAGGGGGTTAATTTAGGTGTTTCATATATTGTGTTAGCTAGTTATAATTAATAGAGAGAAGTGTCCTCTGTTATGTCTGTGCTTGGTCGACGCTACGTACTATACATACGTATATAGAGAGGACTAGACACGCTAGCTAGCTAGTAAGCAAACGAAGGAAACAGAAGATCGTCATGAACATATATGCATATATACAGAGAGAAGTGATATCGACCACCTCTCCTTCTCCGAGAGATTGGTCGAACAACAAGTTCTCGTATATCTATCTGACACTACCGGCTACATATATACAGTAATTATCTCTTACAAATATAATCATACGGACTCAGGGTTAACATAGAATTCTCCGTCTTCAGGGATCACGTGGTCAAGAAAGAATGCCGCCAATTCCTCTTGAATTCCTCGCATGCGAGCTGGTGCTAGGAGTTCATCCCGCTTCCGAAACATCTAATTTAAAGAAGGGGTTCAATACATATATATATGAATGAATGAAACTCAACACAAATGATGGTAATAAAATAAAATTGTGAATGTTGTTATTTACGTACTTCATATTGTTCGTCAGTGTAGCCCCGCTCACAGGTCGTGTGGCGGATGGACTCGCAAACATAGTAACCACAGAAATCATTCCCTTGTTCCTGCCACAACCACTTTACAAGAAATAGAGGTTAATCAAACTGATAAGCAAGAATGCCAAATGGTATTGATGAAACTAGCGCTTGAATGACTAGTAGATGCGCTTAAAATGCTACTATAGCTAGTACTTACTTTTGGGTGTCTAAATTGCAGCTCCTTCGGCAGTCCCGGAGCTTTTCTGGTGAATTTTCTCCAAACCCTGCCAGACAAAGAAAACAATTACTTGATATATCAGGAAATGAACAAAGTTGCTGATATGGTGGATAATGATCGATTTAATTTACTTCTCGAGTATTTGAGTCATGTCTGCATAGTCCTTGGGATCTTTTCGTCTTGAGTCTAAGACGGTTACTAGTCCCTGCTCAAGCTTAATATGTAGGAGAATATAGTGGAAACTGCACACGCATGCATAACTCATCAATTACATTACTATAACCTTGACTAATATATAAGGGAAACCGAATACGCACAAGACAGTAACACTCACTTGAAGTTGTAAGGAAAGAGTATTATATCTTTGTTTTGATTTATTATCAACGATTCTAGCATGCTGGCCTCGGTTTCTGCGGCATGAAATTTAACCTGAGTTGCATCTATGAGATTTGTGTTAATGAACCCAATATCACCGACTTGTCTTTTCTTCAATTCGATGATCTTCAATCTGCATAATATAGTGAGGATGATTATAAATACATGCAATGAAAGAGCTAAGCTATATAGAGAAACTTAATAACAGAAGTAGTACTACTTACAGACAGTAGCAGGTGACAGTTGCTTTATCGAGGGCCAATTGATTGAAGAACTGATAGAACTCCTCAAATGGAACAGGCAACAGATCAATTCCAACGAGGTCATGCTCCGGTTTAACTCTCACATACAAAGTACTCCTCCCCCCAGAGTCTCTGCAGATTTTCAAGTACCAATCATGCAATCTTCGCATCATCGTTGATAGAGATCTTTCATCTTTGACGAGAGGCTTCCCGTACTCGTATCTTTGTATCTGCACGTCCATGGGGTCATAATGTACTTCGTCGGGCAGGTAATCTGCAGGATTGCTATAACCGGGCACCATCCTCGGATCATTATCGACGTTGTGGCTAGGCACCTTGAGCGGCGCTTGTTCGCCGAGCTGGGCAATTTGTTTCCCAGCTCGTCGTTGTTTCAGCCTTTGATCACTGACAGTACTTCCCGACCGCTCCGCTTCGGCAAATTCCTTTCCAATAATGCGGTCATAGTTTCCTTTCGGCGAATCAGACTTCGGTGGTTTTGTCAGGGCAGCCAGAGTGCGCTTCACTTTCACCCGATCTACCTTCTCCTCCGGAGGTGGATGTTTCTTTGCTTTCACCCCTTCAAAGAATTTATTCACTTCTTCTCGCGCGATCTCGGCGTTCTCCTCCTGGGTCCTCTCGTATGGTAACTTCTGTGGAGTCTTCAGAGAAGGACCGAATCTATATGTCCTCCCGCCTCTGGTTGTACTGCTAGACGCCGACCGAGCAGACGTAGCGGTTGTCTTCTTTACTTGCTTAAGCGGCGGAGGAGAAGGACTACGACGCGCCGGAGCAGCTGGAGCGGCGGCAGGTCTCTTCCGCCCTTGCTGACGAGGCGGAGAAGGAGGAGGCGGGCTGCTCGGGCGCGTCGGCGCAGGCGGAGAAGGAGGCGGAGTGCCGCCGCGCGCCGGAGAAGGAGCCGGCCGAGGGCCCTGATCGTCACTCGCCGGAGGAGGAGGAGGCGGTGGAGGCGGAGTGCCCTAACTCGCCGGATGAGGAGGAGGAGGCGGTGGCGTCCAGTTCGGAAGGTTGATGAGGTCCTTCCGCCATAGGCATGGAGTCTTCAGAGCAGACCCCAGCCGAGTCTCCCCTTCACCGGTAGGGTGGTCAAGCTGGAGGTCCTCAAATCCCTCCGTTATCTCATCCACCATCACCCTAGCATATCCTTCTGGAATCGGCCGGCAGTGAAAAGTTGCGCCGGGTTCAGTAGGATAAACAGAGCCAACAGCCGCCTTGACCTTCAAATTCATCCATTGCGTCATAAGGTGGCAATTTTGAGACTCCGTGATAGCATCCACGGGATAGCTGGCAGGAGCCGTCAAGGCATGCTCTAGCTGAAGCAGCTCGGTGGAAGCCACGCTGCTTCTGCGCTGAGATGGCGGGGTAGCTTCGGGGGAGGCTTCGGCAGTACGTTTGCTGCGATTTGCTTCTCGTTCCTCTATCGCGTCCACCCTTGCTTGCAGCGCCTGCATTTGGGTCTGCTGCACTTTTTTCCTCCTCTCATGGGATTTGTAACCGCCTGCGTCCGGAAACCCAACCTTCCACGGAACAGAGCCTGGCGTGCCTCGTGTCCGTCCAGGGTGCTCAGGATTCCCGAGGGCCATTGTGAGCTCGTCGTTCTCTCTGTCTGGAAAGAACGTCCCTTCCTGCGCTGCTTCGATATATTGCTTAAGCTTACTGACTGGTATGTCCATTTGATCGTTCGTCCAAATGCACTTCCCTGTTTTAGGGTCCAGGGTTCCGCCAGCCCCGAAGAACCAAGTCCGGCAACGGTCTGGCCAGTTATTTGTCTCTGGTTCGATCCCTTTATGAACCAGATCATTCTCACTCTTGGACCACTTAGGCCGGGCTACGAGGTAGCCACCTGACCCCGTGCGATGGTGAAGCTTCTTCTTCGCAGCATTTTGCTTGTTTGTCGCCGACATCTTCTTACTCTTTTCTGATGTCTTGTGGGCCACAAATGCGGGCCAGTGATCTCTGATCTTCTCATATCTGCCCTTGAATTCTGGTGTCTCATTTTTTTCGACAAACTTATTCAGCTCTTTCTTCCACCTCCTGAATAGTTCTGCCATCCTCTTCAGAGCAAAAGACTTGATTAATTTCTCTTTAACTGGGTTCTCTGGATTATCCTCAGGCGGTAGGGTGAAATTTGACTTCAGCTCAGTCCAAAGATCATTTTTCTGCATATCATTGACATAAGACACCTCAGGGTCTTCTGTAGCTGGCTTAAACCATTGCTGGATACTTATCGGGATCTTGTCCCTAACCAGAACCCCGCACTGAGCACAAATGCGCTCTTTGTCCGGAGGGGTTCAATAGGTTGGTCGTCGGGTGCGATTGCTATGATCTCAAACTTTTCATCCGAGCTCAACTTTTTCTTCGGGCCTCGTCTCTTTACCGAAGTTGTGCTCGATTCGGAGGGCTAGAAAAAAGAACAAAGACTTAATTAATATGTGTACATACCAAAACAATGAATGCATCAATCAGCTAGTCAGCATAGGCTTAACTAATATATATACCTGGCCGGACTTGGTTCGGTCACCGGAGCCGTCATCACGGTCTCCTTCTTACACCGGCATTGGGTCACCGGAGCCGTCCTCATGTTCTTCTTCTTGCACCGGCATTAGGTCACCGTAGCCAGCTTGTTCACCCTCTCCTTCCAGACCATCGGTTTCGTTGAGAAACAACGAGATGGCATCACTTCCTTCTGCGATTATGTCCCTCAACAACTCTTCTTTTGTTGCTTCGTCTAGGGCGGTGTCCATAGTTTCTACAAATATTTACAACATGGCAATTATTATTCAAACATGATAGATGGATATATTAGTGCCAAACGTAGAACTAGCTACCTAATCATAGCAAGCTATCGGGAGGGGGTATATATCGACAACGACGACACTACATCTATGTCCCTCGACGACCCTCGTTCCCGATAAAAAGAAGAGGAAGAAGAAGAAAAATAAGAGGAGAAGAAAGAATAGAGGAGAAGATCTCCTCTATTCTTTCTTCTCCTCTTTTTTTCTTCTTCCTCTTCTTTTTTTATCCTCTTCTTCCTCTCATGTTCGATAGGATCGCCGAGGGGTCGGGAGGTTGCGTAGTGTCTCAGGATTCAACAAAACCATGTCTTCATCAGTAGGCGAAAGTAACATGTGCATGATGGTACGAAGAAAGTTGTTCTGGAACGGACTCCCAGATAGGATAATCCGCCTTTTGGTACAAAGTTCAGCAAGAGCCTTCCGAATATCGCTATTTGGAAGGCCTTTGCTGAATTGGTACCAAAAGGCGGATTATTCTATCCGGGACTCCATTCCAAAACAACTTTGCAGAACTTCGTACCAACATACCCTGGTTACTTCCGGCTAATGATGAAGGCATGGATTTCTTCAATACTTTGACACTAGGAAACCTCTCTCGACCCCTCGGCGATCCTCGACCCCTCGAACCCTCGACGACCCTGGAACCCTCGACCCCTAGACGACCCTCTTCTTCCTCTCATGTTCAAGAGGATCGCCGAGGGGTCGGGAGGTTGCGTAGTGTCTCAGGATTCAACAAAACCATGTCTTCATCATTAGGCGAAAGTAACATGTGCATGATGGTACGAAGCTCTTCAAAGTTGTTCTGGAACGGAGTCCCAGATAGGATAATTCGCTTTTTGGTACAAAGTTCAGCAAGAGCCTTCTGAATATCGCTATTTGGAAGGCCTTTGCTGAATTCGTACCAAAAAGAGGATTATTCTATCCGGGACTCCATTCCAGAATAACTTTGCAGAACTTCGTACCAACATGCCCTGGTTACTTCCGGCTAATGATGAAGGCATGGATTTCTTCAATACTTTGACACTAGGAAACCTCTCTCTACTTCCGGCTAATAAGAAGAAGAAGAAGAAGAAGAAGAAGAAAAGAAGAAAAAAAAGAGGAGAAGAAGAAAGGAATAGTGGAGAAAAGAGAAAATAGAATATATTCTATTTTCTCTTCTTCTCCACTATTCCTTTCTTCTTCTCCTCTTCTTTTTCTTCTTTTTTCTTCTTCTTATTTATTTCTCCTCTTCTTTTCGGTAGAGGAAACCCTAAATAGCTAGCAAGTATCGTGGGTGTGAGATACATGTGGCCTTCGGTGTCGGACACTACATCCACGTCCCACAAGTGACGTGGGCGTCGAAGCCCGCGCCACTTGTGGGATGTGGGTGTAGTGTCCGACACCGACGGTACATGTATCTCACACCGACGATACTTTCTATTTAGGGTTTCCCCTCTACCGCTCGGCGACCCTCTCGACGACCCTCGTTCCCGATAAAATAAAGAGGAAGAAGAAGAAGAAAAAAGAAGAGAAGAAAGAATAGAGGAGAAGACTTCCTCTTCTTCCTCTCCTCTTCTTCTCCCTCTTCTTCCCCTTCTTCCTCGCCTCTCTCATGAATGTCCGACGTTCTCGACCCCCCCCCACGTGTCGAAGAAAAAAAAGAAGGAAAAAAAGTAGGAGAAGAAGAAAGGAATAGAGGAGAAAAGAGAAAATAGAATATATATTCTATTTTTCTCTTCTTCTCCTCTATTCCTTTCTTCTTCTCCTCTTCTTTTTCTTCTTTTTTCTTCTTCTTATTTATTTCTCCCCGTCTTCCTCTCCCCTCTCAGCGACCCTAGACCCCTTCTCGACCCTCGACCCCTAGGCGACCGTCGACCCCTCTCTTTTTTTTCTTCCTCTTCTTTTTTATCCTCTTCTTCCTCTACCGCTCGGCGACCCTCGACGACCCTCGTTCCCGATAAAAAAAGAGGAAGAAGAAGAAAATAAAGAGGAGAAGAAAGAATAGAGGAGTTCTCCTCTATTCTTTCTTCTCCTCTTTTTTCTTTTCTTATTCCTCTTCTTTTTTATCCTCTTCTTCCTCTCATTATATTTTCTACGAATGTTCTATATACATACATCCATCGATATCATTCCATACATACATATACATCTACATTATATATGAACAAAAAAATATCAAAATTCATCATACATACATCTACAGTATATATGAACAGTATATATGAACAAAAAAATCAAAATTCATCATACATACATCTACAGTATATATGAACAGTATATATGAACAAAAAAATATCAAAATTCATCATACATACATACATCTACAGTATATATATATGAACAAAAATCAAAATTCATCATACATACATACATACATACATCTGCAAATTCAGGAGCAGGGAAGGAAGGAAGGGGGGAGGAGGCAGTAGCTACCTCTCCCGGAGGGATCGCGGAGGAGACGCGGGCGGCCGGCGTCGGGGGCGACGGCGACGAGGACGGGCTCGGGGTCGGCGAGGGCGAGGGCGACGGCGGACGGGCTCGGGGTCGGCGAGGGCGGGGCGACGGCGGACGGGCTCGGGGGCGGCGAGGGTGACGGCGAGGGCGGACGGGGTCGGGGTCGGCGAGGGCGGACGGGCTCGGGGTCGGCGAGGGCGAGGGCGGACGGCGGACGAGGACGGGCTCGGGGACGGGCTCGGGGTCGGCGCGCTCGGGGGCGGGGCAGGGACAACGGCGTCGAGGGCGAGGCGCAGAGGGTGCTCGGCGGCGCAGGGGGTGATCAGGGGCGGTGGACGGGCGGCCGCGGACGACGGCGAGGCAGGGCGCGCTCGGGGGCGGGGCAGGGGCAACGGCGGCGACGGCGAGGTGAGCAGAGGGGCAGCCTGGCGGCGTCGTCGGGGCGGGTTGAAGAACTGATCCAAAATTTTCGCAAGTGTCGGCTTATATAGCCAGAGCATTGGTCCCGGTTGGTGGCACCAACCGTGACCATGCCCCCCTTTAGTCCCGGTTGGTGCCACCAACCGGGACCAAAGGCCTCTTTTCAGCCCAAAGGGCGGGAAGCGGCGGCCTTTGGTCCCGGTTGGTGGCACCAACCGGGACTAAAGGGGCATTGGTCACGGTTGGTGCCACGAACCGGGACCAAAGCCCCCTTTAGTCCCGGTTGGTGCCACCAACCGCGACCAATGCCCTTGTGCTGCCAGCGCCCATAAGTTTAGTCCCACTTCGCTAGCTGAAGGGCACCGGCACTGGTTTATAAGCCCTGCTGTCTCCTCCCTCTCGAACTCCTCTGAACAGCAGGCCTATGGGCCTAATTTGACACTGCTTTGCCTGTGGGCCTATTGGGCCTTCTGCGGGCCTGAATCCTGGCCCATGTAGGGTTTCTAGTCGTATTCAGGCATTGGAGGCCCAGTAGGTGGCATTTTTTTTTGGTTTTTCTTTTTTATTTCTATATTTTTTTTGGTTTTTTTATTTTTTATATTCTTTTTGCTTTTAGGTCACAAAAATTATAAACTTTCTGTTAGTGCCATTAGTTTTAAATTTTAAATAGTTTAAATTTGAATTTTTAAAAATTTGTGTGAATCACTAGTTTATGAATAACTTTACTATAAAATTAGAATTTTTTTCTATTTATTTTTTATTTCTACTTAAAACTAAATACTTACAGTTTTTTAGTGATTTCTTTTTGCTTTTGGGTCACAAAAAATTATAAACTTTCTGTTAGCCATTAGTTTTAAATTTTAAATAGTTTAAATTTTGAAATTTTCTAAAAATTTGTGTGAATCACTAGTTTATTGAATAACTTTACTATAAAATTAGAATTTTTTTCTTCTTTGCTATTTTATTTTAGGTCACACAAATTATAGTTTGATTTTAGGTCACATAAATTATATTCTTTTTGCTATTGAAGAATATTATAGTTTTATTTTAGTTGATCATAACATAATATTTTAATTGATTGTTTTTATTTTCATAAAAGTTTTGTAGTTCATTATGTTTGCTATTAATTCATTCTTTGAGCTAAATGACTCTGAAATTGGAAAGCATTTCAAAATGAACTCTGAAAAGGTTAAAAGTTGGCATGGTCTCATCATTTCACCCACATAGCATGTTCCAAAAAGTAGAGAGGGTTATGACAAAAACTTGATGCACTTCGTGTACAAAATGGACAATCACTTTCGAAGTATCAAAGTTTCGAACCATAAGACATGAAAGCATTTCAAATGAACTCTGAAAAAGTTGAAAGTTGGGATGGTATCATAATTTCACCCACATAGCATTTGCTTATTGCGGGAGAAAGTCTTCACTTTTTCTTCGCTTTGTGTCATTTGCTTATTGCGCCGTAACCATGGATAATCTTCATTGTTTATCAGGATGCTTGGGTCAGCCTTGACATTGAAGGGAGGAATTTCATGAAACTTTTCATAATCTTCAGACATGTCTGTCTTGCCGTCCACTTCCAGGATATCCCTTTTTCCTGAAAGAACTATGTGGCGCTTTGGCTCATCGTATGATGTATTCGCTTCCTTATCTTTTCTTTTTCTCGGTTTGGTAGGCATGTCCTTCACATAGATAACCTGTGCCACATCATTGGCTAGGACGAACGGTTCGTCAGTGTACCCAAGATTTTTCAGATCCACTGTTGTCATTCCGTACTGTGGGTCTACCTGTACCCCGCCGCCTAACAGATTGACCCATTTGCACTTAAACAAAGGGACCTTAAAATCAGGTCCGTAGTCAAGTTCCCATATGTCCACTATGTAACCATAATATGTGTCCTTTCCGCTCTCGGTTGCTGCATCAAAGCGGACACCGCTGTTTTGGTTGGTGCTCTTTTGATCTTGGGCGAGCGTGTAAAATGTATTCCCATTTATCTCGTATCCTTTGTAAGTCAATACAGTCAAAGATGGTCCCCTGGACAACAAGTACAACTCATCACAAACAGTGTTGTCACCTCTGAGACGTGTTTCCAACCAACTACTGAAAGTCCTGATGTGTTCACATGTAATCCAGTCGTCGCACTGCTCCGGGTGTTTGGAGCGCAGACTGATCTTGTGTTCATCGACATACGGGGTCACCAAGGTAGAGTTCTGTAGAACTGTGTAGTGTGCTTGAGACCAAGAATATCCGTCCCTGCATATTATTGAGTCTCTTCCCAGAGTGCCTTTTCCAGTCAGTCTCCCCTCATACCGCGATTTACGGAGACCTATCTTGTTAAGGCCAGGAATGAAGTCAACACAAAACCCGATAACATCCTCTGTTTGATGGCCCATGGAGATGCTTCCTTCTGGCCTAGCACGGTTACGGACATATTTCTTTAGGACTCCCATGAACCTCTCAAAAGGGAACATATTGTGTAGAAATACGGGCCCCAGGATGACAATCTCGTCGACTAGATGAACTAGGACGTGCGTCATGATATTGAAGAAGGATGGTGGGAACACCAACTCGAAACTGACAATACATTGCGCCACATCACTCCTTAGCCTTGGTATGATTTCTGGATCGATCACTTTCTGAGAGATTGCATTGAGGAATGCACATAGCTTCACAATGGCTAATCGAACGTTTTCCGGTAGAAGCCCCCTCAATGCAACCGGAAGCAGTTGTGTCATAATCACGTGGCAGTCATGAGACTTTAGGTTCTGAAACTTTTTCTCTGGCATATTTATTATTCCCTTTATATTCGACGAGAAGCCAGTCGTGACCTTCATACTAAGCAGGCATTCAAAGAAGATTTCTTTCTCTTCTTTCGTAAGAGCGTAGCTGGCAGGACCTTTATACTGCTTCGGAGGCATGCCGTCTTTTTCGTGCAAACGTTGCAGGTCCTCTCGTGCCTCGGGTGTATCTTTTGTCTTCCCATACACGCCCAAGAAGCCTAGCAGGTTCACGCAAAGGTTCTTCGTCACGTGCATCACGTCGATTGAGGAGCGGACCTCTAGGTCTTTCCAGTTGGGTAGGTCCCAAAACATAGATTTCTTCTTCCACATGGGTGCGTGTCCCTCAGCGTCATTCGGAACAGCTAGTCCACCGGGACCCTTTCCAAAGATTACGTAGTGTAAATCATTGACCATAGCAAGCACGTGAACACCGGTGCGCATGGCGGGCTTCTTCCGGTGATCTGCCTCGCCTTTGAAATGCTTGCCTTTCTTTCGACATTAATGGTTGGTTGGAAGAAATCAACGATGGACCAGGTACACATTCTTCCTGCATTTGTCCAGGTATATACTTTCAGTGTCATCTAAACAGTGCGTGCATGCATGGTATCCTTTGTTTGTCTGTCCTGAAAGGTTACTGAGAGCGGACCAATCGTTGATGGTCACGAACAGCAATGCCTTAAGGTTAAATTCCTCCTGTCTGTGCTCATCCCACGTACGTACACCGTTTCCATTCCACAGCTGTAAAAGTTCTTCAACTAATGGCCTTAGGTACACATCAATTTCGTTGCCGGGTTGCTTAGGGCCTTGGATGAGAACTGGCATCATAATGAACTTTCGCTTCATGCACATCCAAGGAGGAAGGTTATACATACATAGAGTCATGGGCCAGGTGCTGTGATTGCTGCTCTGCTCCCCGACAGGATTAATGCCATCCGCGCTTAAAGCAAACCATACATTCCTTGGGTCCTTTGCAAACTCATCCCAGTACTTTCTCTCGATTTTTCTCCACTGCGACCCGTCAGCGGGTGCTCTCAACTTCCCATCTTTCTTTCGGTTCTCACTATGCCATCGCATCAACTTGGCATGCTCTTCGTTTCTGAACAGACGTTTCAACCGTGGTATTATAGGAGCATACCACATCACCTTCGCAGGAACCCTCTTCCTGAGGGGCTCGCCGTCAACATCACGAGGGTCATCTCGTCTGATCTTATACCGCAACGCACCGCATACCGGGCATGCGTTCAGATCCTTGTATGCACCGCGGTAGAGGATGCAATCATTAGGGCATGCATGTATCTTCTCCACCTCCAATCCTAGAGGGCATACGACCTTCTTTGCTGCGTATGTACTGTCGGGCAATTCGTTATCGTTTGGAAGCTTCTTCTTTCAATATTTTCAGTAGCTTCTCAAATCCTTTGTCAGCCACAGCATTCTCTGCCTTCCACTGCAGCAATTCCAGTACGGTACCGAGCTTTGTGTTGCCATCTTCGCAATTGGGGTATAACCCTTTTTTGTGATCCTCTAACATGCGATCGAACTTCAGCTTCTCCTTTTGACTAATGCACTGCGTCCTTGCATCGACAATGACCCGGCGGAGATCATCATCATCGGGCACATCGTCTGGTTCCTCTTGATCTTCAGCAGCTTCACCCGTGGCAGCATCATTGGGCACATCGTCTGGTTCCTCTTGATCTTCACCAGCTCCCCCCGTTGCAGCATCACCGTATTCAGGGGGCACATAGTTGTCATCGTACTCTTCTTCTTCGCCGTCTTCCATCATAACCCCTATTTCTCCGTGCCTCGTCCAAACATTATAGTGTGGCATGAAACCCTTGTAAAGCAGGTGGGAGTGAAGGATTTTCCGGTTAGAGTAAGACCTCGTATTCCCACATTCAGTGCATGGACAACACATAAAACCATTCTGCTTGTTTGCCTCAGCCGCATCGAGAAACTCATGCACGCCCTTAATGTACTCGCGGGTGTGTCTGTCACCGTACATCCATTGCCGGTTCATCTGCGTGCATTATATATAATTAAGTGTCCAAATTAATAGAAGTTCATCATCACATTAAAACCAAAGTGCATACATAGTTCTCATCTAACAACATATAGCTCTCCAGAGAATCTAATTAATTAAACCATACATTGAAACTATGTAAAACATTTCAATGCGAAAACAAATGCGATCATAATCGCAACCAAGGTAACAATTGATCCAACGGCATAATGATACCAAGCCTCGGTATGAATGGCATATTTTCTAATCTTTCTAATCTTCAAGCGCATTGCATCCATCTTGATCTTGTGATCATCGACGACATCCGCAACATGCAACTCCAATATCATCTTCTCCTCCTCAATTTTTTTTATTTTTTCCTTCAACAAATTGTTTTCTTCTTCAACTAAATTTAACCTCTCGACAATAGGGTCGGTTGGCATTTCCGATTCACATACATCCTAGATAAAAAAAATCTATGTCACGTTGGTCGGCATAATTTTCATAAACAATAAATGAACCAATAGTTATGAAGATAATATACATACCAAATCCGAATCATAGACAGGACGAGGGCCGACGGGGGCGGATACCAAAACCATCGCACTATATAAGATGCAATAATAAATGTAAGAAAATGATACAAGTATCTATCTAAACAGACAAGTAAGAATATTTTTCCTTTCAGAAAGAAGATAAGAACAAGAGGCTCACCACAGTGGTGTCGGTGATGAGATCAGCGCGGGTGATCGACGGCGGTGAAGACGGGGACGGGGCGTGACGGACCGCTAAATCTAGACAAATCTCGAGGAAAATGGAGCTTGGAGGTCGAGCTTCGAGAGGAGAAAGTTTAAGTAGTGTGGCTCGGGCATTCCATCGAACACCTCATGTGCATAGGAGGTGAGCTAGAGCACCACCAAGCCCTCTCCCCCTCGGCCAGAAAATATAGAGCAGTGTGCTCTGCTCTTACGCGAGGGGTATATATAGGCACCTCATTGGTCCCGGTTGGTGGCATGAACCGGGACTAAAGGGGAGCCTTTGGTCCCAGTTCAATCCACCAACCGGGACCAATGGTGGTAGGCCAGGAGCGAGGCCCATTGGTCCCGGTTCGTCCCACCAACCGGGACCAAAAGGTCCAGACGAACCGGGACCAATGGCCCACGTGGCCCGGCCGGCCCCCTGGGCTCACGAACCGGGACCAATGCCCACATTAGTCCCGGTTCTACACTGAACCGGGACTAATGGGCTGAGCCGGCCTGGACCATACCCCTGTTTTCTACTAGTGATCATTGATGCTGGAGAACACTCTCTAGAAGATTTGCTAGAAGTTGGGGGAAATGAGAGGGAAGAGGAAGAGAATGAAGAATGGGAATTAATTAAAGAGCTTTTCTCATCAAAAAAAGAGAAGAAAAAAGGTAAAACTACCAGAGGTTCTGGAGTTAAAATTGCCTCTGCTATCAAAACCTTAGAATCTTCTGATAGGAAAAAAAGAAAAAAAGATGAGGGGTATCTTTTGGAATATGAGAGGATTTGGGGGCGATATCAAAAAAAGGTTTTTGAGGGAGATGATCATGGATATGAGAGTTGATTTCTTGGGTCTGCAGGAGACCATGAGACAACAATTTTCTAGAAATGATTTACAATAAATTTGTGTAGGAAGGGGTTTCCACTGGCATTTCACTCCAACTAGGGGGAAATCTGGTGGCCTTCTGTTGGGAGTCAATTATACCACATTAGATGTGATTTCTCAGGATGAAGGAGATTATCACATAAAAATAACTGTCCAGGATGTTAAAAATAGGTTTATTTGGGATTTAGTAGTGATCTATGGAGATGCACAACCAGAAAGGAAAGCCCTATTTCTGGCTGAGTTATCCAGAATATTTCAAACATGTGTTAATCCAATTTTGATTGGAGGTGACTTCAATATTATTAGAAAAGCTAGTGAGAAAAATAAACCAGGATCCCCTGGGCATTGGAGTTTTCTTTTTAATGCTATTCTGGAACAAGCTGGGGTGAGAGAGCTTGATATGAATGGGAGATAATTCACTTGAGGGAATAATATACACAACCCTACTTTTGAAAAACTGGATAGGATACTTTGTAGCACTGAGTGGGAAGAGGTATACCCCTTAATGCAAGTAACAGCTTTGACTAGAGAGAAGTCTGATCACACTCCTCTTTACTTGGATTCTGGATATTTCCAAAAAACCGAACCAATTTTCAGATTTGAAAATGCCTGGTTTTTGAGAGAAGGGATTGATGAAATTGTAGAGAAAGTTTGGAATGACCCTAACATTAAGGGAGACAGCATAGATAGATTGTTGGGAAAGTTTAGAAAACTAAGACCTAAACTTAAAGGGTGGAACAGAAACATGAATGCATGGTATTTTGAACTAAAGAAAGATATCCTGCTTAAATTGGATATTATTGATAAAAATAGTGAGGTTAATGGCCTTACATCCGCTGATAGAAAAGAGCAGATAGATTTAAGAGCTCAGCTTGATAGAGTTCTTAAGCAGGAAGAGGCTAAATGGAGACAGAGAGCCAAAATTGATGAAATACTAGAGGGGGTAGTAATACTAAATTCTTTCATGCCAAGGCAAATGGGAGGCTTAGAAGGAACAAAATCAACAGATTAGAGCAAGCTGAGGGGATAATAGAAGGGGATAAAAACTTGATAGACTATATCACTACTTTTTACAAAAAATTATTTGGTCCACCAGATAATTCTTCTGTTTCACTTAATATTGATAATCCCATTAGGATTCAAGAGGGATGTGAAAATAAATTAGTGGAGGAAGCCTCTTTGGAGGAAATTAAGAAGGTTGTCTTTAAAATGGCACACAATAAATCCCCTAGACTAGATGGCTTCACTGCTGAGTTTTATCAGCATTATTGGGATCTGGTGAAACTTGATTTAAAAGCTTTGTTGGATGACTTTGCCAATAGGAAAATTGATATTAGTAGACTAAACTATGGGATTATAACCCTAGTCCCAAAAGGGACAGATGCTAATCAAATACAGAAATTCAGCCAATTTGTTTGCTAAATGTCTGCTTCAAAATCATCACAAAAGTGTTAATGAATAGGCTGAATTTGGTAGCTGATGATGTTATTTCTCCTGTTCAAACTGCTTTTATTAAGGGCAGGTATATTATGGAGGGAGTTTTGATCCTTCATGAGGCTTTGAATAGCATAAAAAATAAAAAACAAAGTGCTATGCTTCTGAAAATTGATTTTGAAAAGGCCTATGACAAAAACAAATGGTCCTTTCTTTTTCAAATGTTGAAAGTAAAGGGATTCCCAGATAAATGGATTGATTGGGTCATGGAGACTATTAGCGGGGGAAAGTTTGTGTCAAGGTTAATGAGAACCTAGGAAAAATACTTTATCACCCATAAAGGATTGAGACAGGGGGACTCTCTATCCCCTCTGAACTTTGACCTGGCTGCTGATGCCCTGGCAATTATGTTAGACAAAGCCAGAGAAAATGGGCTGGTGAAGGGGGTCCTGAATGAATACATACCAAATGGGGTCAATATGTTGCAATATGCAGATGATACCATCTTCCTATTGCAAGATGATACAGAAAGTGCACACAATTTGAAATATATTTTATGTCTGTTTGAGCAAATGTCTGGTTTAAAGATCAATTTTCATAAAAGTGACATTTTTTTGTTTGGAGAGGCTATTGATAAGAAAGATGAATATGCTAGAATTTTCACATGCCCAGTGGGTGCCTTGCCCATGAAATATCTAGGGCTGCCTATAGATAAGAATAGAATTTGTAACAAGCATTGGAAACCTCCAGAGAGTAAGATGGAGAAAAAAATGTACAACTTGGCAAGGCAGATTGCTTTCCAGTGCAGGGAGAGTTACATTGATTCAGTCAACTCTCACATGCATCCCATATTTTATGATGTCCTTCCATGGGCTCCCCATTGGGGTTGAAAAACGCATGGATTTTTTCAGGGCCAGACTTCTATGGCAAGAAGATGATCAAAAAAGAAAATACCATTTGGTGAAATGGTCTGAGGTGTGTAGGCTAGAAGATATGGGGGGCCTGTGGATCCAAAATCTTGCATGCATGAACAAAGCATTGCTGAGTAAATGGTGGTGGAAATTATATACAACTGAGGGGCTGTGGCAGGACATTATTTGGAAAAAAATATATTAAGAATAGAAATATGGGCACTGTTCAGGACAAACAGGGAGATTCCCAGTTTTGGAGGGATATACTAAAACGCAGAGACCATTTTGTTTCTTTGTGCAAATTTAAAATTGGGAATGGAGATAGAACTCGCTTTTGGGAAGATTGGTGGATTGGCACTGCTCCATTAAGCAAAAAATTTCCTAGGCTTTATGATCTTTGTTTTGATAAGAAGAAAACAGTTAAAGAAGTTTTTGACAATGATCTAGATAATGTGCAATTTAGAAGAACTTTATTGGGAGACGCTAGAGAGCTATGGGGACATATTAAAGAAGCATGTAGATCGGTGACTTTGAATGAGGATAAAGACGAAATAAAATGGTCTCTGACTAAAAAAGGAGTGTATACTGTAAAATCTTTCTACAGGCATCTGATTGAAAATGGTGTCAAATATCCACACATGTATATGTGGAAGATTAAAATGCCACCCAGAATCAAGGTGTTCATGTGGTTGGCTCTTAGGAAAAGTATCCTTACAAAAGATAATTTGCTTTGTAGGGGGTGGAAATGAGATGATAAATGTCCTTTTTGTGGACGTAAAGAGAATATAAATCATATTTTTCTATCCTGTTCAGTTGCTAGACTATTGTGGAACATTTTAAAATGTGCTTTCAATCTGAGAGACATTCCAGAAACCCTAGAAGCTACTATGAAAACCTGGGTAAATACATTTGGGAAAGATGAAAAAAGTTTGGTCATGATAGGTGTTTCAGCGATTTGCTGGACTATCTCGAAATTAAGAAACATTGTTATTTTTTACAACAATAGGGTAAATGACCCATGTGTTCCTGTTACTCTGTTTCTCAAAAAATTAAATGATTGGAATATTTTACAGACAAATCCCGCAAGAAGTAAGATGATGGAGGATGGAGTGAAGCAAGTAAGTATGGTGGCAGAAGAAGTGTTCAAAGCAGCCTATGGGTGGCGCCTGAAGACTGGGAGAATCCAGGGGTGATCACAGGAAGACCCCGTCGCTACGATGAAAAGAGCTTCTGCCATTACTTCTAGCTTGCTTTCTTTTGCTTTTCAGACAGTTTATGGTCTTGTATGAATCTATGATAAGACTATAGTCCTGATGTATGCCTCTGTTCCTAATAACAGAGTTGTAAGTGTTCCGGGGACTGGATTTCTCTCTGAATTCAGGCCTCGGACCACTCCCGTAGGTTCTTTTGCCTTGAGGGTTTCGGGAGGGGAAGGGATGGGATGGCTTTTCCTCCTTCCTTAGTTTGGCAATTGAAATTTTGTAGGGGAGTGGAGTGTTATGCTTTGTCTTTTAGTTTCTCTTTCTGCTCTGTAGTAAGACATGGTGATTTCTTTTAATGGAAATCGGAGAGAATGCTCTCTTTTGTCAAAAAAAACTTCAGTTTCCATATGCAAAATGCTGTAACCAGGTATTAACCTTGTACAGTGCTGGTAGGCAGAAGGATGAAACATCAAAGGAAACGGGAGCATTCATAACCATATATTGTGCGAGTGGGCTGGCCCAACAACAGCTTTCGGATGCATGAAACAGGAACTCAAAAAGAAAAAGAAAAGGTTGGCTCATGATGTTTGCCTTGTTTTATTTCCTTTTAACAGACTGAAAATATATCACTCCACTAACCCATATTAATTGTTCCTGATTTAGTACTAAAACCTGCTACAATGGCAGATTTTAGAAAAAATATACATTAAAAAAGGACCTAGAATAAACATTTGCAAACTTTCAAAGAAGATAATTGTTGGGGATCGTAGCAGAAATTTAAAATTTTCTACGCATCACCAAGATCAATCTATGGAGTCATCTAGCAACGAGACGGAGAGGAGTGCATCTACATACCCTTGTAGATCGCGAGCGGAAGCGTTCAAGAGAACGGGGTTGATGGAGTCGTACTCGTCGTGATCCAAATCACTGATGATCCTAGCGCCGAACGGACAGCACCTCCGCGTTCAACACATGTACGGAGCAAGGACGTCTCCCGCGCCTTGGTCCAGCAAGGAGGAGGGAGAGGTTGAGGAAGAGGGCTCCAACAGCAGCACGACAGCGTGGTGGTGGTGGAGCAGCAGTACTCCGGCAGGGCTTCGCCAAGCTCTTGCGGAGGAGGAGAGGTGTTGGGGAGGGGAGGGGCTGCGCCTTGGATGTGGTGTGCAGCCCTCCCCTTGCCCCTCTATTTATAGGGGAAGGAGGAAGGGGGCCGGCCCCCTCTAGATGAGATCTAGAGGGGGGCGGCGGCCAAGGGGAGGGGGCTTGCCCCACAAGCAAGGGGGGCGCCCCCTTAGGGTTCCCCCCCCCCAACCCTAGGCGCATGGGCCCAAGGGGGGATGCGCCCAGCCCATGTAGGTCTGGTTCCCTTTCCTCTACGGCCCATTACACTACAAGAAATATGTCAACTTATGACCACCACTATTGGTCACTGAATGGTCACAAATTTCCATTTATGACCTTTTTGTGACCAAAAACATAAGGTCAAAAGCTGGGCGTCGTAAACTGACTATAGCGACCTTTCTTCTAGAATGGTCGCAAACGTTTATGACCAAAATAAGCCTATTGTTCTGTTTTGGTCACTAGCAACCTCCCCAGGCCACGTAGGCATCCAGCGTGGCAATCTGACGTGGCACAAGATTCAGCCCGGTCCAATTCAATTTTCTACATGGGCCTAGCCCAACAATTCAGCCTTTTTACTGTATATTTTCTCTATTAATTTTCTCTAGCTACATGGGCCTGGCCCAACAATTTGGCCTTTTTTATTTTGGGCCATGGCCTTTTTTAGGACCATTTCATTAAGCCTATTTTTCTGGTTTTTCAGAAATGCACAAGGTTCTGATCCACTATAGTTTGGGCCGCAGCCTTTTTAGAGCCCAAATATTATTTTGTCAAGTAGAACATTTAGTATTTTTCATTCACAGATTTCAATTTACACATTTGAACAACAAAATATCAATAAATCTTTCTATTAACTGATTAAATCCAAAGATCATCCAGTCAAATACTCACAAGAGCAAATACACGTATGCACGTCCAACTTCCACATACAATCAAAAACAGATACACAAGGGTGGCACATCGCCAGCTTAATTCCTACAAGGCCGTGATGGTGGTATCTACGATGTGCGGGAGAAACGTTCAGGACATCCTCTTCCTCTTCTTGTCACCTGCGTTCTTGAGCTGCAAGAGGACACAACACCATTAAGCACAGTTGGTCAGACCATATTAACAGGAATCACAAATGTTGGCACCCAGTGTATACTATGTAAGTGCTGGTATATTTTTACTAGCAAAACCATCACTACTATGCATGCATGCTTGGTTTATAAGCTTCATCCATATAGTTGGCACCATCACTGCATATTGTTGCTACCGATGTACACAAGTGTGCACATACACAGCATGCTGCATGCATACGCTCGCATGCCAGTATAAAGCTGCATCTCGATGCTTTTCATTGCTGATCAAGAGATTGTAATATTTTAATAATCCACTACATGCGCCACATAGCTACTCCTACCTAGGTAGCTATACGTAGGTGTACTAGCAGCCAGCCCAAAGGCGAGTTGATCAACAATTCAACATACACTAGCTAGCCAGCAAGCTACTGCTATGTCCTATCCTAGCAGCAGCAACGACTTTTGTTTGTCATGAATTTAAAGAAATGCATGCATTTCCAGTAAATATAAATGTATGCATGCTGCCATTGGCCTGGACCACACTAGAAGAAAAAATGCTCGCAGCGACCAGCAGATAGATCGACCTAGGTGTGCGCTTCTTTCCAGTCGCCAATTCTAACTGCCATCGACTTGCAAGCTTTACCTACGTGGTCACCATGCAGTAATGGCATGCGCACCAAAAGGAAGAGAAGAAACCGAGCATACAGTTTCATGTCGAAGGATTGACATGCCAGAAGAGGTCAGGCCACCGAGGTACAAGTACTCCCTGCGCTTGGTGATGATGGCGGCGCCGGAGAAGCACCCTAAAGCGATGGCGGTTCCGACAAACCCTGTCACGAGGATGCTGGTCGCATAAGAGCAACAGGCAAGTTATGTCAGCCAACATAAATAGCAAGGATGAGAAACGAATGTGAGCATTGAGCAGCAACAAACTAGAACTATAGGTACATAAATAGCAAGTTATTGTCCAAGTAACAAAACAATCAGTCATATCAATTTTGTAGAACTGTAGGTACACAAATTCAGAACCACCAACAAAAATGAAGGCCCAAAAAGTCCATGCTCAGGCCCAAAGTTCAATAACAATAACCCAGACACAGGGTCCAAACCCCACCGCGAAGGGCCCAGGTACAATAGACTAATCTAGAAGCAGAATTTGGCACCTACACAACCTAACTAATAATGCTTGCAAGAACAACCAGACAATGATGGACAAGGACATATAATCAGCAGATATCCAATAATCCAATCACAGGCATTCACAAACAGTACGTGTCACACTCCCATGACATATGGTTTTGTTACCACAGGGTTTGCTCATAAACTATTCTCTATAAGACAGGGACATGTGCAGCAACAATAAAAGCAAATTCGTGTTTACCTTGGGTCAAAGTCTATGGGGAGCCCAATCAAAGGTCCAACCGAAGCCCCATCCAGGAGGGGTCACATAGCTCTTTACGCTGTATCAGAATTAACACATATTTTAGATTATAGAAATAGAATCCTGAACACACCAGTAATAATCGACTTCTGACTAGCAACGGCAAACAGATTCAGGCACAAGCAATTTTATAGCAGGATGAGAAATCTATGTGCAGAAATCATGAATGAAATTATAGTAGTAGCACAAAGGACCCTCACAGACATTTGTAATAGTACGCAAAGGTAAATAGAGTTCCCAGCAAACAATGTATTCCAGTTATTAAACAAATGCTCACCAAGATAATCAGTACAGTGGTGAACCAAACACAGTAATAATCCAAAGCTGATACTAATAAGCAGCAGGAACCTCCCTACTTTTGTGATATAAAACTAATATCAGACCAATTTTGTACCAAGTTGTACATAATCAGTGATGTACAGCATGGGAATGTCCAACAGTCAGTTGTTAAAAATGTTCAACAACCTTTTAGTTAACTATAAGAGGGCTTGTAGGCTTTCCAAACTATTAATTGACAGAACCCAAAATTGTATAACGAGATCACGTTTTTATTATATGAAAAAAAGTTAACTAAAGCCAACAAAACAGTAAGGATCAGTGCAATATTAACGTTGACACGTTTACATATTGTGGATGTGGAGCTCGACATCATCAAGGAGCAGGGGTTAATAATGGACAGGTTTAATCTAGACATCTACTAGTTAAATCAGCTTGATTAGCGTCCGAGCTCTATATTGTTTACCACTCACTCAGACTCAGCTTGATTAGGTCTTCCTTGTCTAGTTCAAGCAAGACATGAGTTATTCTATTTTTGGCAACAAGTTTTGAGCTACTCGTATATACACAACAAATTAACACTGAACATTTTTCTACTCTGCTTAAAGCAAATACTACCATTCTGCTCAGGAATAAGTGATATGCTCACAACCTGAATTGCAATATTGTCCTAACAGCAATCTTAAAGACACTTAATGCCTTATCGAGCCCGGTAAACTTAGAAGGGTAACGCTGCAACAAGTAGTACATGCTTCCCAGCACCAATCTCACTGAAGAAGTGCCAGTCCTCACCTCATCAATCACTGTGAGCTCAAGATCAACGAAAACAGCACGGGGGACATGCTTCCCAGCACCAGTCTCACTGGAGAAGGTGTTGACGCTGATGAAGGCGTGCAGCAGCAGTGCCCTTGGCGTTGACCTTGAACCCCAGTGCCAGATCCTGCTCCCCAACCGGCGATGATGTATCCCTCGACGGATCTGCATCCATAAGGCAAGGTGAGAGAGGGGGTCAGCTACAGCCTCCTGCGGATCGATCGGATATGCATTCAAACAAGAATTTATTAGTGAAGAACAAAAAGAGCGGCTCCCCTATTTTTTGCTGGAACAACAGTAGCCTAGCTTAGCTTCAAACAAGAATAACGAATTTGTAAGACATGTATGTCTGCCATAACCAAGCAAGCAGATTCAGTAGCTACTTAAACAGTTTAATAGTTGGACTCCGGAGACAATTCTTAGTGCTTCAAATCATCCAGTTATCTGAATAAACAGTACAGAAAAGAATTGAAGATCTCAATGACAGTAGTAATTGGAGGGATAAATCAACACTTGTTCTAAGGACAATAAGATGATTGGTGCCACGCAGTGTGGGGTCTCATCAGTCACCAAGCTGAACATGAGTGTTTAAATTTGCCAACTAGGACTAACAAAAGTGCCAAACAGAGCTTTTCAGGCTACAACAGCAACATATTAAACTATCATGGACCTACCTAACTCTCAAAGCACTAATCCATCCCCAATTAGTTCAGATAAAAAAATCCCACATGGCTAAATGGGCATGCACCTCTCTGTAATTCTGCAAATAAACCTTGAGGGGCTCAATGTACTCCTGAAAGCCTAGCATGGCCATCGCCCAGAGCAGGTCATCGATGTTGATGGTCTTGCACTTCTCCCTCTGGCACTTGTCACTCGCCCTACAATACAGACAAGACAAAATGGCGACAGGTCAGCACCAGACCACACTTGATTCGGGCAGGCAAAACAGAGCGGCAGCGGTCAACAGAGGCACTCACTCGCTGGCGATGAAGCAATGAACTCCGAGATGCACTCCCGCAGGGTCTCCTTGGCGTCCTTGGCGATCTTGCCGTTGGCCAGGATGGCCTTCTTCATGATGCTGCTGATGTTGGCGATGGGCAGGAACCTGTCCTGCTCCCTGATGCCGCCGAAGCCGCCGCCCGGCAGGCTCGCCGGCGCGTCCGACATCCGGCCGCCCTCCTGCAGCACACCAGCAACCCCGACAGATCCATCAGCGCACCGGCGCACCAAACCCTAGACCCCGACTTCCGGAAGTGCGGGGAGGAGGTGAGGGGAGAGGGAGGCGTACCTTATATAGACGGGCGTGTAGAGGGAGGGAGGGAAGGTGGTGAAGGGGAATGGAGGTGCGGTGAGCGCGGCGAGCGACGTCCCCGTGCTCCGCGAGCCTCCGCGGCGCCTTTCTGGCCATCGGAGGAGCTGAGGGCCGAATCCGCTGCGGTTGGCTCGCCTGCCCAAGCCCCGTCGGTGGAGAGCGCCTGCTCGATCCAGATCAAGGTCCTGATTGGCGTGGGGTTGCCTGCGAATCTTGGGGGCGGCTCTGGGCATGGGCTCGATCTTGGGTCGGCCTCAACCTCGTCTACGGCGAGGGTCGTCGATGGTGGCGGTGGCAGTGGCGGTGGGGTTGGGGGCGGCGGCAGATCGAGATCTGAGGGAAGGAGAAGGGGGTGGGGTTGGGGGCGTGGGCGGAGGAAGAAGAGCTGGGAGCGGGAGCGAGGTTTGGGTGCAGCGCGAGGGAAGGAGGGTGCCGCCGGTGACAGATAGGAAGGAGGGCGCCGCCGGTGAGAGAAAGGAAGGAGGGCGCCGCCGGTGCCAGCGCGAGGGAAGGAGGGTGTGGCGTGAGGGGTGAGGGAGAGGCCGATCTGGATCGGGGACAGAGAGAGGGAGGCGGCGGGCGGAAGGAAGGGATGAGAGGTGAGAGAGAGGTAGGGTTTGGTGCGGTGGGTTTTTTTTCCTTTCTTTGCATGGACGGATGGATGGACGTTGGATTGCTAGCAATGGATGGTAGGATGTCTGCCATCTCATCGATCCGTGCCACAAACGGTTCCACCAACACAATGTAGTACACACTTTGACGATTTTATAACCATCTAAATTGGTCGTAATCAATTAAATAATATGCTAAATCATGTCACCTATTTTATAACATCATAGAATTAGAAAAAAATAAGAACAATAGCATCGTGTCACAAGTGAGACTTGTTTTTCAGAAAAATAACAAACCTGGAATAATACAAATATCTTTAAAAACTGATCTCAAAAATGAGTTTTATTTGCAAAAAACATTTTCAACCTTTGGAGTGTCGAAAATGGTATATATTTTTTGAAGCACCTACCAATATTTGTTGCAAAATGGCACCACTCTATTTTTCAATAATATTAGATCATATTTTAGGTACAATTGACCAAATGCTTGTGTCTCAATAGCTGTCTATCCACCTCTCGTCAATAATTGAGGAGGTTTTTCAAGTGCCCATTTTTCATTTTTCGAGTGTCCAAAAGGGGTTTTTTTGTGAAGAACCTACCAAATAATTGTTGTGAAATTGGACCAAATCATTTTTCTAAAATGCTATGCCATATTTAATGCACAATTGACCAAATGGTTGGGTGTAAAGAGTTTTGATCCTCCTCTCGTGAAAAAGACAAATTTCCGCCGATTCAGTAGGAAGCGGGTCAAATTTGAACTGCAGCTGCATCATAGTTTGCTATTATTTTTTACAAAAATCATTTCTAGGTACATAAGTACCTATTTAATCAGAGAAACACCAATAAAATTCCAAGATTCAACCACTAGCTAGGAACGGTCATTCCCGCCGTTTTGACCGCATTTTGAAACGGGCATAAAAAATTCAAAAAAATTCAAAAAATTGGAAAACCTTCGCATTGTGTCATTATATGTGGCCAAGTTCCCAGGGAAAATAACAAACTTGTAATACGGCAATTATTTTAAAAAAGTGTTCTCAGAAACGAGCTATCACGTGTGGAGATCAATGACTTTCAAGCCAAATGATCAATCTTATGGCCACATTCATGGCATAGTTTGTTCAAATGATCTCATATTGTGCACAAGGGTGCATATTGGAATGGCAAACAATGTTGCCTAAGGAAGTTTTCATTTTCTTTGGACAAAAAAACCATTTTCCATTTTTCGAGTGCCCAAAAGGAGGTTTTTTTGTGAAGGACCTCCCAAATAATTGTTGCAAAATTGGACCAAATCAATTTTATAAAATACTAGGCCATATTTGATTCACAATTGACCAAATGGTTAGGTGTCAAATGCCTTGATCCACCTCCGGTGAAAAAGACAAATTCTCGCCGATTCAGTAGGAAGCGGGTCAAATTTCAACTGTACCTGCCTTGTAGTTTGCTCTTTATTTTTTTCAAAAATCATTTCTAGATACATAAGTATCTATTTAATCAGAGAAACATCAAAAAATTTCCAAGATTCAACCACTAGCGAGGAACGGTCAAACCCGCCGTTTTGACCGCATTTTGAAACGGGCATAAAAAATTCAAAAAAAATCAAAAAATTGGGAAACCTTCGCATTGTGTCATTATATGTGGCCAAGTTCCCAGGAAAAATAACAAACTTGTAATACGGCAATTATTTTTAAAAAGTGTTCTCAGAAACGAGCTATCACGTGTGGAGATCAATGGCTTTCAAGCCAAATGATCAATCTTATGGCCACATTCATGTCATAGTTTGTTCAAATGATCTCATATTATGCATAAGGGTGCATATTGGAATGGCAAACAATGTTGCCTAAGGAAGTTTTCATTTTCGTTGGACGAAAAAACCATTTTCCATTTTTTGAGTGCCCGAAAGGAAGTTTTTTGTGAAGGACCTCCCAAATAATTGTTGCAAAATTGGACCAAATCAATTTTATAAAATACTAGGCCATATTTGATTCACAATTGACCAAATGGTTAGGTGTCAAATGCCTTGATCCACCTCCGGTGAAAAAGACAAATTCTGGCCGATTCAGCAGAAAGCGGGTCAAATTTCAACTATACCTGCCTTGTAGTTTGCTCTTTATTTTTTCAAAAATCATTTATAGATACATAAGTATGTATTTAATCAGAGAAACATCAAAAAATTTCCAAGATTCAACCACTAGCTAGGAACGGTCAAACCCGCCGTTTTGACCGCATTTTGAAACGGGCATAAAAAATTCAAAAAAATCGAAAAATTGGGAAACCTTCGCATTGTGTCATTATATGTGGCCAAGTTCCCAGGAAAAATAACAAACTTGTAATACGGCAATTCTTTTAAAAAAGTGTTCTCAGAAATGAGCTATCATGCATGAAGATTCATGGCTTTCAAGCCAAATGATCAATCTTATGGCCACATTCATGGCATAGTTTGTTCAAATGATCTCATATTATGCACAAGGGTGCATATTGGAATGGCAAACAATGTTGCCTACGGAAGTTTTCATTTTTGTTGGACGAAAAAACCATTTTCCATTTTTCGAGTGCCCGAAAGGAGGTTTTTTTGGAAGGAACTACCAAATAATTGTTGCAAAATTGGACCAATAAATTTTCTAAAATACTAGGACATATTTAATGCACAATTGACAAAATGGTTGGGTGTAAAAAGTTTTGATCCACCTCTCGTGAAAAAGACAAATTTCTGCTGATTCAGCTGGAAGCGGGTCAAATTTGAACTGCAGCTGCCTCATGGTTTGCTATTTATTTTTAAAAAAAATAATTTCTAGGTACATAAGTATCTATTTAATCAGAGAAACACTAAAAGTTTTCCAAGATTCAACCACTAGGTAGGAACGGTCAAGCCCGCCGTTTTAACCGCATTTTGAAACGGGCATAAAAAATTCAAAAAAAATCGAAAAATTGGGAAACCTTCGCATTGTGTCATTATATGTGGCCAAGTTCCCAGGAAAAATAACAAACTTGTAATACGGCAATTATTTTAAAAAAGTGTTCTCAGAAACGAGTTATCATGTGTGAAGATCAATGGCTTTCAAGCCAAATGATCAATCTTATGGCCACATTCGTGGCATAGTTTATTCAAATGATCTCATATTGTGCACAAGGGTGCATATTGGAATGGCAAACAATGTTGCCTAAGGAAGTTTTCATTTTCTTTGGACGAAAAAACCATTTTTCATTTTCCGAGTGCCCGAAAGGAGGTTTTTTGTGAAGGAACTACCAAATAATTGTTGCAAAATTGGACCAAATCAATTTTCTAAAATACTAGGACATATTCAATGCACAATTGACAAAATGGTTGGGTGTAAAAAGTTTTGATCCACCTCTCGTGAAAAAGACAAATTTCCGTCGATTTAGTTGGAAGCGGGTCAAATTTGAACTGCAGCTGCCTCATAGTTTGCTATTTATTTTTTCCAAAAATCATTTCTAGTTACATAAGGACCTATTTAATCATAAATACATGGTTTGGTGGCGATACGTCGAGGTTTGGGCGGTGGCCGAGGGCCCCAACTCTAGAGCGCGTAAACTCGCATGCCCGTCGCGTGGTCACCGCGTGACCGTAATGTTGCCATGTGTTCTGGGCGGCTTAGGCATGTCTAGTGGGTTGGGAACTCCCCAGGTTGGTGCTAGGAAGAAAATTACAACATAAGATTCTCACGAGAAGACCGATCAATGCTCAAACATGAATTAGCAGCCAAGTGTTTGATTAGCGGTACGGGAAATGCACATGGACAATGGGCGCGAGTTTTGGCTGAGGATGACCATCTACTAAGGAGAATGTCTTCACAAATTTTTAGCTCAAAAGGAGGACCCTAGGTGGTACTTGCTTTGCAAAGTACCACGCTGGACAAAAATATGAATGTTGAAGCTGGGCTCAAAATAATGAATGGATTGAGCTGAAATTTTGTGGAGGATGGTTATTTGGGCATAGGAAAGCATTGTAGAAAATTGATACCATTTGGACATGCCAAATTAGTACTTCCTTCACAATGCTCTTCTATGGACAGAAACTTGGGAAAACTAGTGAGAGAGATTGGATGAATGAAATGAGCTCAAAATTGGTGTAGGTAAGTTACTTAGGTATGGTCATGCGCTGGTCAATTTTCAGATCATTTGGGTAAGCCTAGCTAGTACTTACTTCACAAAGCTTCTCTCGAGGTAGAAACTTTGGAAATTTCCCGAGAAAGATTTACTAGGAAAATTGAGCTGAATATTATCATGTGGCAATGATTTGGGTATGGAAGAGTGCCCGAAAAGTTTGAGGGTAATAGGAGGGGTCTATATAACACTTGCTTTGCAACGTGCCAATTTGGCCATAAAATATAAATTGAACCTGGGCTCACATAGATGATTTGACTGAGCTGCAATTTGGAGGAGGGTGATAATTTGGGCATATGAAGAAACTGTATAAATTTCATGTCATTTAGAGATATAAAAAAGGTACTTCCTTCACAATGCTTCTAGGTGGACAAAAACTTTGGAAATTTGCCGAGGAAGATTCGCTAGGAAAATGGAGCTGAATTTTGTCATGCGGTAATGATTTGGATAGGAAAGAGTTCCCAAAAATTCGTAGGGCAATCAAGAATATATAAATAGCACTTCCTTCATAAAGTGTTGTTGTGAACATAATAGGAAAATGAATATTGTTGAATTAGTTTTGAACTAGGCAAGGAAGGATTTTTACATATTTGATGAAGATATGACCCAAAGAATTTATGAGATTTTTTTGGGAATTTTGGGAATGATAGAAATATAGATTGCTTCACAACCTAGGGCAAAAACTGCCACATGGACATGACACATAGGCAAAACTGATGAGATGGCGCCTAGTCATCACAACCCACCACAATCTACAAGGCTATGACCATCTATATTGGTCATTAACAACTAGAAATAAGGCAGCGGACTAGCACTGTTTGCTTTGTGACCATTTTGTGTAAGGAAATTACGACCTTTCTGACCAAAATGGTCGCAATGGTTTAGAGTTTGAAGCCCCCTGAACAGCTTTTGACCAATTGGTCTAAAATGGTCATAAATTTATGACCAATTCTTCGAGGGTCACTGACAGAAGGTCATAAGTTGACATATTTCTTATAGTGTTAGGCCCTTCGAGAGAGGTGGCCCCTCCCGGTGGACCCCCAGAACCCCTCCGGTGGCCCCGATACAATACCGATATGCCTCCGGTGACCGTATGACAACTTCCTACATATAAATCTTCACCTCCGGACCATTCCAGAACTCCTCATTGTGTCCGAGATCTCATCCGGGACTCCGAACAACATTCGGTAATCACATACAAGTCTTCCTAACAACCCTAGCGTCATCGAACCTTAAGTGTGTAGACCCTACGGGTTCGGGAACCATGCAGACATGACCGAGACAACTCTCCGGCCAATAACCAACAGTGGGATCTAGATACCCATGTTGGCTCCCACATGTTCCACGATGATCTCATCGGATGAACCACGATGTCGAGGATTCAAGCAATCCCGTATACAATTCCCTTTGTCAATCGGTACGTTACTTGCCCGAGATTCGATCGTCGGTAACCCAATACCTCGTTCAATCTCGTTACCGGCAAGTCACTTTACTCGTTCTGTAATGCATGATCCCGTGACCAACTACTTAGTCACAGTGAGCTCATTATGATGATGCGTTACCGAGTGGGCCCAGAGATACCTCTCCGTCATACGGAGTGACAAATCCCAGTCTCGATTCATGCCAACCCAACAAACACTTTCGGAGATACCTGTGGTGCACCTTTATAGCCACCCAGTTACATTGTGATGTTTGGTGCACCCAAAGCACTCCTACGGTATCCGGGAGTTGCACAATCTCATGGTCTAAGGAAATGATACTTGACATTCAGAAAAGCTCTAGCAGACGAACTACACGATCTTGTGCTATGCTTAGGATTGGGTCTTGTCCATCACATCGTTCTCCTAATGATGTGATCCCGTTATCAATGACATCCAATGTCCATGGTCAGGAAAGCGTAACCATCTATTGATCAACGAGCTAGTCAACTAGTGGCTCACTAGGGACATGTTGTGGTCTATGTATTCACACATGTATTACGATTTCCGGATAACACAATTATAGCATGAACAATAGACAATTATCATGAACAAGGAAATATAAAAATAACCATTTTATTATTGCCTCTAGGGCATATTTCCAACAATATAATATAAATTATGTTTTCTACAATATTTTACATAAGAAATGGACAAAAAAAATCTCCTTTTTAGTATTTCTCACCATATATTATATATGCACATTTTTATTAAAACATTTTACATAAAATCAGGGAAATACATAAGAAATGGACAAAAATCACTAATAAGATAATAATACTAAAGAGGATAATAATACTAAAGAGGATAATAATATAACATTTTACATAAATCAGGGAAATACTTTTCAGGGGATACATAAAATCACTAATAAGATAATAATACTAAAGAGGATAATAATATAACATTTTACATAAATCACTAAAAAGTATTTCCCTGATTTTTTGTCCAT
>NC_053026.1:364424180-364454620 GCF_003073215.2 Triticum urartu | reverse complement strand
TTGTGCTAGGCTTAGGATTGGGTCTTGTCCATCACATCATTCTCCTAATGATGTGATCCCGTTATCAATGACATCCAATGTCCATGGTTAGGAAACCGTAACCATCTATTGATCAACGAGCTAGTCAACTAGAGGCTTACTAGGGACATGGTGTTGTCTATGTATCCACACATGTATGTGAGTTTCCTATCAATACAATTCTAGCATGGATAATAAATGATTATCATGAACAATGAAATATAATATAATAATAACTAATTTATTATTGCCTCTAGGGCATATTTCCAATAGTCTCCCACTTGCACTAGAGTCAATAATCTAGTTCACATCGCCATGTGATTAACACTCACAGGTCACATCGCCATGTGACCAACATCCAAAGAGTTTACTAGATTCAATAATCTAGTTCACATCACTATGTGATTAACACTCAATGAGTTCTGGGTTTGATCATGTTATGCTTGTGAGAGAGGTCGTAGTCAACGGGTCTGCCATATTCAGATCCCTATGTATTTCGCAAAACTTTATGTCATATCGTAGATGATGCTACCACGTTCCACTTGGAGCTATTCCAAATTGTTGCTCCATTATACGTATCTGGTATCTCTACTCAGAGCTATCCGGATAGGTGTCAAGCTTTCATCGACGTAACTCTTTACGTCGAACTCTTTATCACCTCCATAACCGAGAAACATTTCCTTATTCCTCTAAGGACAATTTTGACCGCTATCTGGTGATCCATTCCTAGATCTCCTTTGTACCCTCTTGCCAGACATGTGGCAAGGCACACATCTGGTGCGGTACTCAGCACAGCATACTGTATAGAGCCTATGACAAAAACATAGGGGACGACCTTCGTCCTTCCTCTTTCTTCTGCTGTGGTCAATCTTCGAGTCTTACTCAACTTCACACCTTACAACTCAGGTAAGAACCCCTTCTTTGACTGATCTATTTTGAACTCCTTCAAAAACATGTCAAGCTGTGCGTTCTTTGAAAGTATCATCAGGCGTTTTGATCTATTTCTATAGATCTTGATGCCCAATATGTAAGCAGCTTTATCTAGGTCTTCCTTTGAAAATCACTCTTCAAACAACCGTTTATGCTTTCCATAAATTCTACATTATTTCGAATCAATAATATGTCATCCACATATACTTATCAGAAATGTCATAGTGCTCCCACACACTTTCTTGTAAATACAAGTTTCTAGCAAACATTGTATAAACCTAAAAGCTTTAATCACTCCATCAAAGCATATATTCCGACTCCGAGATGCTTGCTCTAGTCCATAGAAGGATTGCTGGAGCCAGCATACCTTTTAGCATCCTTTGGATCGACAAAACCTTTTATTGTATCACATACAACTTTTTCTTATGAAAACTGGTAAGAAAACTTGTTTTGACATCCATCTGTCAGATTTCATAATCGAAAAATATAGCTAATGCTAACATGATTCCGACGGACTTAAGCATGCTACGGGTGAGAAATTATCATCGTAGTCAACTCCTTGAACTTGTGAAAAGACTCTTTCCCACAAGTCGAGCTTCATAGACGGTAACATTACCGCCCACGTCCGTCTTCTTAAAGATCCATTTATCTCAATGGCTTGCCGATCAACAGGCAAGTCCACCAAAGTCCATACTTTGTTCTGATACATGGATCCTTTCTCAGATTTCATGGCTTCTAACCATTTGTTGGAATATGGGCCCACCATCGCTTCTCCATAGCTCATAGGTTCATTGTTGTCTAACAACATGATATCTAAGACAGGATTACCATACCACTCAGGAGTAGTACATATCCTTGTCGACCTATGAGGTTCGATAGCAACTTGATCCGAAGCTTCATGATCACTATCATTAACTTCCTCTTCAACAGACGTAGGCGCCACAAAAAACATCTTTCTGTGTTGCATCACTCTCTGGTTGAAGTAAAGGTTCGACAACCTCATCAAGCTCTATCTTCCTCCCACTCAATTCTTTCGAGAGAAACTCCTTCTCGAGAAAGGACCCATTCTTAGCGACAAACAATTTGCCCTCGGATCTAAGATAGAAGGTATACCCAACTGTCACCTTTGGGTATCCTATGAAGATGTGTTTGTCCGCTTTTGGGTTCGAGCTTTTCCGGCTGAAGCCTTAAGCATCGCAGCCCCAAACATTAAGAAACGACAACTTTGGTTTCTTGCCAAACCAATGTTCATATGACGTCATCTCAACGGACTTATATGGTGTCATATCTAAAGTGAATGCAGCTGTCTCTAATGCATAACCTCAAAATAATAGCGGTAGATCGGTAAGAGACATCATAGATCGCACCATATCTCATAAGGTTCGATTACGACGTCCGGACACACCTGTGATGTTCCAGGTGGCTTCAACTGTGGAACAATTCCACAATGTCTTAAGTGATTGCCAAACTCATAACTCGGAAAATCCCCTTTGATCAGATCGTAGGAACATGATCTTCTTGTTATGATGATTCTTAACTTCACTCTAAAATCGCTTGAACTTTTCAAACGTTTCAGACTTGTGCTTCATTAAGTAAATATACCTATATCTACCCAAATCGTGAGTGGAGATGAGAAAATGGTGATATCCACCGCACGCTTCAATTCTCATTGGATCACACGCATTAGCATGCATGATTTCCAACAAGTCACTTGCCCGTTTCATTGTACCTGAAAACTGGGTCTTAGTCATCCTGCCCATGAGGCATGGCTCGCATGTGTCAAGCGGTTCAAAATCAAGTGACTCCAAACATCCCATCGATATGGAGTTTCTTCATGCATCTTACGCCAATATGACCTAAGCGGCAGTGCCACAAGAAAGTGGAACTATCATTATTAACTCTACATCTTTTGGCGTGAACATGTGTATTACCACGACCGAGATTCAATGAACCATTCACATAGGGTGCATGACCATGAAAGTTATTATTCATGTAAACAGAATAACCAGTATTCTCTAACTTAAATGAATAACCGTATTGCAATGAACATGATCTAATCATATTCATGCTCAACGTAGACACCTGATAACATTTATCTAGGTTCAATACTAATCCCGAAGGCAGATGGAGCGTGCGATGGTGATCTCATCAACTCTGGAAACACTTCCAACACACATCGTCACCTCGCCCTTAGCCAGTCTCCGTTTAGTCCGTAGCTTTTGCTTCAAGTCACCAATAATAGCAACTGAACCGGTATCCAATACCCAGGTGCTACCAGGAGTACTAGTGAGGTACACATTAATAACACGTATATACTTTGTTGAAGTTGCCAGCCTTCTTATCTACCATGCATTTGGGGTAATTCCGCTACCAGTGACCGTTCCCTTACAATAGAAGCACTTAGTCTCGGGTTTGGGTTCAACCTTGGGTTCCTTCACTGGAGCGGCAACTGGTTTGCCATCCATGAAGTTTCCCTTCTAGCCCTTGCCCTTCTTGAAACCAGTGGTTTTGTTAAACCATCAACACTTGATGCTCCTTCTTGATTTCTACCTTTTGCGGTCTTAAGCACCGCGAACAGCTCCGGGATCAACTCCATCCCTTGCATGTCATAGTTCATCTCGAAGATCTAGTAGCTTAGTGATAGTGACTAGAGAACTCTATCAATCACTATCTTATATGGAAGTTTAACTCCCACTTGATTTAAGTGATTGTAGCATCCAGACATTCTAAGCACATGCTCACTAGTTGAGCTATTCTCCTCCATCTTGTTGGCAAAAGAACTTGTCAGAGGTCTCATACCTCTCAACAAGGGCATGAGCCTGAAATCCCAATTTCAGCTCTTGGAACATCTCATATGTCTTATGGCGTTCAAAACGTCATTGGAATCCCGATTCTAAGCCGTAAAGTATGGTGCACTAAACTATCAAGTAGTCATCAGGATGTGTCTGTCAGCTGTTCACAACCTCCACAGACGATGTTGTAGGGGTTTGCACATCGAGCGGTGCATCAAATATGTAAGCCTTCTGTCTAGCAGTGAGGACACTCCTCGGACTACGGACCCATTCCGCATCATTGCTTACAATATATTTCAACTTGGTCTTTCTCTAGGAACGTATTGAAACAGGGAGCTACAACGTGAGCTATTTATCTACAACATATTCGCAAAGACAATTTAGACTATGTTCATGATAATTGAGTTCATCTAATCAAATTATTTAATGAACTCCCACTCAGATAGACATCCCTCTAGACATCTAAGTGAAACATGATCCGAGTCAACTAGGCCATGTCCGATCATCACGTGAGACGGACTAGTCAACATCGGTGAACATCTTCATGTTGATCGTATCTTCTATACGACTCATGCTCGACCTTTCGGTCTTCCGTGTTTCGAGGCCATGTCTGTACATGCTAGGCTCGTCAAGTCAACCTAAGTGTATTGCGTGTGTAAATCTGGCTTACACCCGTTGTATTCGAACGTTAGAATCTATCACACCCGATCATCACGTGGTGCTTCGAAACAACGAACCTTCGCAACGGTGCACAGTTAGGGGGAACACTTTCTTGAAATTATTACGAGGGATCATCTTATTTGAGCTACCGTCGTTCTAAGCAAATAAGATGTAAAACATGATAAACATCACATGCAATCAAATAGTGACATGATATGGCCAATATCATTTGCTCCTTTTGATCTCCATCTTCGGGGCTCCATGATCATCGCTATCACCGGCATGACACCATGATCTCCATCATCGTGTCTTCTTGAAGTTGTCTCGTCATCTATTACTTCTACTACTATGGCTAACGCTTTAGCAATAAAGTAAAGTAATTACATGACGTTTTTGTTGACACGCAGGTCATAAATAAATAAGGACAACTCCTATGGCTCCTGCCGGTTGTCATACTCATCGACATGCAAATCATGATTCCTGTTACAAGAACATGATCAATCTCATTCATCACATCCTTTTGGCCATATCACATCACACGGCATATGCTGCAAAAACAAGTTAGACGTCCTCTAATTGTTGTTGCAAGTTTTTACGTAGCTGCTATAGGTTTATAGCAAGAACGTTTCTTACCTACGCCAAAACCACAACGTGATATGCCAATTTCTATTTACCCTTCATAAGGACCCTTTTCATCGAATCTGATCCGACTAAAGTGGGAGAGACAGACACCCGCTAGCCACCTTATGCAACTAGTGCATGTCAGTCGGTGGAACCAGTCTCACATAAGAGTACGTGTAAGGTCGGTCCGGGCCGCTTCATCCCACGATGCCGCAGAATCAAGATAAGACTAGTAAGGGCAAGTAAATTGACAAAATCGACGCCCACAACAACTTGTGTTCTACTCGTGCATAGAAACTACGCATAGACCTAGCGTTGATGCCACTGTTGGGGATCGTAGCAGAAATTTAAAATTTTCTACGCATCACCAAGATCAATCTATGGAGTAATCTAGCAACGAGGGGAAGGGGAGTGCATCTACATACCCTTGTAGATCGCTAAGCGGAAGCGTTGCAAGAACGCGAATGAAGGAGTCGTACTCGCAGCGATTCAGATCATGGTTGATTCCGATCTAAGCGCCGAACAATGGCGCCTCCGCGTTCATCACACGTGCAGCCCGGTGACGTCTCCCACGCCTTGATCCAGCAAGGGGAGAAGGAGAGGTTGGGGAAGACCCCGTCCAGCAGCAGCAAGACGGCGTGGTGGTGGTGGAGGAGCGCGGAACTCCAGCAGGGCTTCGCCAAGCACTACGAGAGACGAGGAGGGAGAGAGGTAGGGCTGCGCCAACATGGGAAGAACTTCGTGTGTTGGGCTGCCCCTTTGCCTCCACTATATATAGGGGGAGAGGGAGGGTTGCGCCCCCACCTAGGGTTTCCACCCTAGGGGTGGCGGCAGCCCCAATCCCCATCTGGGGTGGCGGCCAAGTGGGGGGGAGAGGGAGGCGCACCAGGCATGGGCCTTAGGGCCCATCTGCCCTTAGGTTTGCCCCCTCTTCTCTCTAGGCGCATGGGCCTTGGTGGGGAGGCGCCCTAGCCCACCTAGGGGCTGGTTCCTTCTCACACTTGGCCCATGTATGCCTCCGGGGCCCGTGGCCCCTCCCGGTGGACCCCCGGACCCCTCCGGTGGTCCCGGTACACTACCGGTGATGCCCGGAACACTTCCGGTGGCCAAAACCATACTTCCTATATATCAATCTTTACCTCCGGACCATTCCGGAACTCCTCGTGACGTCCAGGATCTCATCCGGGACTCCGAACAACATTCGGTAACCACGTATATACTTTCCCTATAACCCTAGCGTCATCGAACCTTAAGTATGTAGACCCTACGGGTTCGGGAGTCATGCAGACATGGCCGAGACAACTCTCCGGTCAATAACCAACAGCGGGATCTGGATACCCATGTTGGTTCCCACATGCTCCACGATGATCTCATCGGATGAACCACGATGTCAAGGATTCAATCAATCCCGTATACAGTTCCCTTTGTCTATCGGTATGATACTTGCCCGAGATTCGATCGTCGGTATCCCGATACCTTGTTCAATCTCGTTACCGGCAAGTCTCTTTACTCGTTCCGTAACACATCATCCCGTGATCAACTCCTTGGTCACATTGTGCACATTATGATGATGTCCTACCGAGTGGGCCCAGAGATACCTCTCCATTTACACGGAGTGGCAAATCCCAGTCTCGTTTCGTGCCAACCCAACAGACACTTTTGGAGATACCCGTAGTGCACCTTTATATCCACCCAGTTACGTTGTGACGTTTGGCACACCCAAAGCACTCCTACGGTATCCGGGAGTTGCACAATCTCATGGTCTAAGGAAATAATACTTGACATTAGAAAAGCTTTAGCATACGAACTACACGATCTTGTGCTAGGCTTAGGATTGGGTCTTGTCCATCACATCATTCTCCTAATGATGTGATCCCGTTATCAACGACATACAATATCCATGGTTAGGAAACCGTAACCATCTATTGATCAACGAGCTAGTCAACTAGAGGCTTACTAGGGACATGGTGTTGTCTATGTATCCACACTGTATCTGAGTTTCCTATCAATACAATTCTAGCATGGATAATAAACGATTATCATGAACAATGAAATATAATATAATAATAACTAATTTATTATTGCCTCTAGGGCATATTTCCCAACCTCAACCTTCGAAAAGCATCCGTTATACGAGTTATGGCAATACTCCCAATCTCCCACCCCAGTACTGGGTGGCGTCGAGGTTATTCACCAACAACTACATAAAAGAGATTTCCGATGTCGGCTAAACTACTCTCAGGTATTCCAGAACTACACGATAAAATTGTGATGACAACACCTCGGAGCTCAACTCCCCGGGACACTGCCACAACCCCTAAATGACAGGAGGCACCAAGAACAATGTTCTCGTCACAAAATCATCGGAACGATTCCAAGATACCCGCGTGATCCTAAAAAAATTTGGTGAAATTTGAGAAGAGAAGAGTCAAAACTCTACGTCAGGATGCCTTACCAGAGCGATGAAGGGACTGGGGAGTAAAAAGAATTCCTAAACTCTCTGATATATAATTCCTAAATGACTAATTTTTTTTTCTAGACTCAACAATGGCTGCTAAAAACGATCAAGCAATGGGGGCTCCTAAGGTCGGGGAATGCTCTGATACCAACTTGTAACGCCCTCGATGCGGCTATATCTCCTACGTGTCGAGGCACGACTTAGAGGCATAACCGCATTGAAAGCAATGTCGCAAGTTAGGCAATCTTCACAAACCCATGTAATTGATACGTCTCCAACGTATCTATAATTTTTGATTGCTCCATGCTATATTATCTACTGTTTTTGGACTATATTGGGCTTTATTTTCCACTTTTATATTATTTTTGGGACTAACCTATTAACCAGAGGCCCAGCCCAGAATTGTTGTTTTTGCCTATTTCAGTGTTTCGGAGAAACAGAATATCAAACGGAGTCCAAACGGAATAAAATCTTCGGGAACGTGATTTTCTCACCGAAACGTGATCCAGGAGACTTGGACCCTACTCCAGGGGAGTCAAAGAGGAGGTCACGAGGGTGGGGGGCGCCCCCCCTAGGGCGCCCCCCTGCCTCGTGGGCCCCTCGGTGCTCCACCGACGTACTCCTTCCTCCTATATATACATACGTACCCCCAAACGATCAGAACAGGAGCCAAAAACCTAATTCCACCGCCGCAACTTTCTGTATCCACGAGATCCCATCTTGGGGCCTGTTCCGGAGCTCCGCCGGAAGAGGGCCGTCATCACGGAGGGCTTCTACATCATCATAGCCCCTCCGATGAAGTGTGAGTAGTTTACCTCAGACCTTCGGGTCCATAGTTAGTAGCTAGATGGCTTCTTCTCTCTCTTTGAATCTCAATACAAAGTTCTCCCCCTCTCTTGTGGAGATCTATTCGATGTAATCTTCTTTTTGCGGTGTGTTTGTTGAGACCGATGAATTGTGGGTTTATGATCAAGTCTATCTATGAATAATATTTGAATCTTCTCTGAATTCTTTTATGTATGATTGGTTATCTTTGCAAGTCTCTTTGAATTATCCGTTTGGTTTGGCCAACTAGATTGGTAGTTCTTGCCATGGGAGAAGTGCTTAGCTTTGGGTTCGATCTTGCGGTGTCCTTTACCCAGTGACAGAAGGGGCAGCAAGGCACGTATTGTATCGTTGCCATCAAGGATAACAAGATGGGGTTTATTTCATATTGCATGAATTTATCTCTCTACATCATGTCATCTTGCTTAAGGCGTTACTCTGTTTTTAACTTAATACTCTAGATGCATGCTGGATAGCGGTCGATGAGTGGAGTAATAGTAGTAGATGCAGAATCGTTTCGGTCTACTTGTCACAGACGTGATGCCTATATACATGATCATGCCTAGATATTCTCATAACTATGCTCAATTCTGTCAATTGCTCAACAGTAATTTGTTCACCCACCGTAGAATACTTATGCTCTTGAGAGAAGCCACTAGTGAAACCTATGGCCCCCGGGTCTATTCTCATCATATCAATCTCCATCACTTTAATCTTGCTTTGCTTTTTTACTTTGCTTTACTTTTTACTTTGCATCTTTATACCAAAAATACCAAAAATATTATATCTATCAGATCTCACTCTCGTAAGTGACCGTGAAGGGATTGACAACCCCTAATCGCGTTGGTTGCGAGTAGCTATCGTTTTGTGCAGGTACGAGGGACTTGAGCGTGGCCTCCTACTGGATTGATACCTTGGTTCTCAAAAACTGAGGGAAATACTTACGCTACTCTGCTGCATCATCCCTTCCTCTTCGGGGAAAACCAACGCAAGCTCAAGACGTAGCAAGAAGGATTTCTGGCGCCGTTGCCGGGGAGGTTCGCGCAAGTCAAGATTTGACTCCCGACAACGAAGCCATTTCTGGCGCCGTTGCCGGGGAGTCTACGCAAAAAGTCAACATACCAAGTACCCATCACAATCCCTATCTCTCGCATTACATTATTTGCCATTTGCCTCTCGTTTTCCTCTCCCCCCTTCACCCTTGCCGTTTTATTCGCCCTCTCTCTCTCTATCCTCCCTCTCTATTTGCCTCTTTTGCCCTTTGCTTTTTGTTTGCTCGTGTGTTAGATTGCTTGTTTGTCGCGATGGCTCAAGATACTACCAAATTGTGTGACTTAACCAATACCAATAATAATGATTTCCTTAGCACTCCGATTGCTCCTCTTACCGATGCTGAATCTTGTGAAATTAATACTGCTTTGTTGAATCTTGTTATGAAAGATCAATTCGCCGGCATTCCTAGTGAAGATGCCGCTACTCATCTGAATAGCTTCGTTGATTTATGTGATATGCAAAATAAAAAAGATGTCAATAATGATGTCGTTAAATTGAAGCTATTTCATTTTTCGCTTAGAGATCGTGCTAAAGCTTGGTTTTCGTCTGTGCCTAAGAATAGTATTGATTCATGGAACAAATGCAAAGATGCTTTTATCTCTAAGTATTTTCCTCCCGCTAAGATCATCTCTCTTAGAAACGATATAATGAACTTTAAACAACTTGATCATGAACATGTTGCACAAGCTTGGGAGAGAATGAAATTAATGATACGTAATTGCCCTACTCATGGTTTGAATTTGTGGATGATTATACAAAAAATTTATGCCGGATTGAATTTTGCTTCTAGAAATCTTTTAGATTCGGCCGCGGGAGGCACTTTTGGAAATCACTTTAGGAGATGCTACTAAACTCCTAGATAATATTATGGTTAATTTATTCTCATGGCATACTGAAAGAACTTCTAATAAAAAGTGCATGCGATAGAAGAAATTAATGTGTTGAGTGGAAAGATGGATGAACTTATGAAATTATTTGCTACTAAGAGTGTTTCTTTCTGATCCTAATGATATGCCTTTGTCTACTTTGATTGAGAATAATAATGAATCTATGGATGTGAATTTTGTTGGTAGGAATAATTTTGGTAACAACGCTTATAGAGGGAATTTTAATCCTAGGCCATATCCTAGTAATCCTTCTAATAATTATGGGAATTCCTACAACAACTCTTATGGAAATTATAATAAGATGCCCTCTGATTTTGAATCTAATATTAAAGAATTTATTTCTTCGCAAAAGAATTTTAATGCTATGATTGAAGAAAAATTGCTTAAGATTGATGATTTGGCTAGGAATTTGATAGAATTGCTCTTGATGTTGATGCTTTGAAACTTAGATCTATTCCACCTAAGCATGATATCAATGAGTCTCTCAAAGCCATGAGAATTTCAATTGATGAGTGCAAGGAAAGAACCGCTAGGATGCGTGCTTCCAAAGATGCCTTTATTAAAGCGTGTTCTTCCAATTCCTATGAAAATCAAGATGAAGATCTAAAAGTTATTGATGTGTCTCCAATTAAATCTTTGTTTTGCAATATGAATCTTGATGAAACTGAATATGATCTTCCTTTACCTAGAAGGCGTTCTAAAAATTTCGGAGTATTTAGATCTTAATGATGAAATTGATGAAAGTGGGATTGAAAGAAATAAAAATCTAGATGTTGCTAAACCCACTATATTGGATTTCAAGGAATTTAATTATGAAAGTTGCTTTTATTGATTGTATTTCCTTGTTGCAATCCGTGCTAAATTCTCCACATGCTTATAGTCGAAATAAAGCCTTCACCGAACATATTGTTGATGCCTGATGCAATCTTATGAAGAAAAACTTGAGTTGAAAGTTTCTATCCCTAGAAAACTCTATGATGAGTGGGAACCAACTATAAAAATTAAAATTAAAAATCATGAGTTTTATGCTTTGTGTGATTTGGGTGCTAGTGTCTCCACTATCCCCAAAACTTTGTGTGATTTGCTAGATTTCCGCGATCTTGATGATTGCTCTCTAAACTTGCATCTTGCGGATTCCACTATTAAGAAACCTATGGGAAGAATTAATGATGTTCTTATTGTTGCAAATAGGAATTATGTGCCCGTAGATTTCATTGTTCTTGATATAGATTGCAATCCTTCTTGCCCTATTATTCTTGGTAGACCTTTCCTTAGAACGGTTGGTGCGATTATTGATATGAAGGAAGGGAATATTAGATTCCAATTTCCATTAAAAAAGGGCATGGAACACTTTCCAAGAAAGAAAATAAAATTGCCATATGAAACCATCATGAGAGCCACTTATGGATTGCCTACCAAAGATGGCAATACCTAGATCTATCCTCGCTTTTATGCCTAGCTAGGGGCGTTAAACGATAGCGCTTGTTGGGAGGCAACCCAATTTTATTTTTATTCCTTGATTTTTTCTCCTGTTTAGTAATAAATAATTATCTAGCCTCTGTTTTGGTTGTGTTTTTTGTGTTTAATTAGTGTTTGTGCCAAGTAGAACCGTTGGGAAGACTTGGGGAAAGTCTTGTTGAACTTGCTGTAAAAAACAGAAACTTTAGCGCTCACGAGAACTGCTGTCATTTTTATTTGAAAGTGATATTTAGTTAATTATTTTTGCAGATGATTAATAGATAAATTCCTCACGTCCAGAAATTTATTTTAGAATTTTTGGGGTTCCAGATCTTGCGCTAGCTACAGATTACTACAGACTGTTCTGTTTTTGACAGATTCTGTTTTTCGTGTGTTGTTTGCTTATTTTGATGAATCTATGGCTAGTAAAATAGTTTATAAACCATAGAGAAGTTGGAATACAGTAGGTTTAACACCAATATAAATAAATAATGAGTTAATTACAGTACCTTGAAGTGGTCTTTTGTTTTCTTTCGCTAACGGAGCTCACGAGTTTTTCTACTTTAAGTTTTGTGTTGTGAAGTTTTCAAGTTTTGGGTAAGATTTGATGGATTATGGAACAAGGAGTGGCAAGAGCCTAAGCTTGGGGATGCCCATGGCACCCCCAAGATAATCCAAGGACACCAAAAAGTCAAAGCTTGGGGATGCCCCGGAAGGCATCCCCTCTTTTCGTCCACTTCCATCGGTAATTTACTTGGAGCTATATTTTTATTCACCAACATGATATGTGTTTTGCTTGGAGAGTCTTGTATTATTTGTGTCTTTGTTTGTTAGTATGCCACAATCATCCTTGCTGTACACACCTTTTGAGAGAGCCATACATGAATTAAAATTTGATAGAATACTCTATGTGCTTCACTTATATCTTTTGAGCTAAGTAGTTTTTGCTCTATGTGCTTCACTTATATCTTTTGAGCGTTATAATTTTGCTCTATGTGCTTCAACTTAGATCTTTTAGAGCACGGTGGTGGATTTGTTTTAAAGAAACTATTGATCTCTCATGCTTCACTTAAATTATTTTGAGAGTCTCTTAATAGCATGGTAATTTGCTTAATAATAATATGCTTGGTATTCAAGATTTGTGAAACTTTCTTTTGAGTGTGTTGAATACTAAGAAAAGATTGAAGCATGATAATTGTTTTGAGATATGGAGGTGATAATATTAGAGTCATGCTAGTTGAGTGTTGTGAATTTAAAGAATACTTGTGTTAAAGTTTGTGATTCCCGTAGCATGCACGTATGGTGAACCGTTATGTGATGAAGTCGGAGCATGATTTATTTATTGATTGTCTTCCTTATGAGTGGCGGTCGGGGAACGAGCGATGGTCTTTTCCTACCAATCTATCCCCCTAGGAGCATGCGTATAGTACTTTGCTTTTGATAACTTACTAGATTTTTAAGTCAAGTAAGTGAGTTCTTTATGACTAATGTTGAGTCCATGGATTATACGCTCTCACGTGACATGCATAATCCGACTGCTAACCACCCCTTTACGTCTAGCCTCTCTAATACCGTCGCTCAAAAAGATCTATATCGAGTGGCTAGGATAGCTCATATAGACGATATTCTACGTATCATAACCTTCCTCTACATTACAGCCTACCGTAATAAAAAAAACCTTACTATTTATGAGCATTTCCATAGCATTCCGAGATATATTGCCGATGCACACTTCTCCACTCACTGCTAAGTTCATCATAGAGATTAGTTGTCAGTCAAGCAGAGGATTCATTATTTGTCGGTGATGCACACTCCTATGTACAGATATAAACATAGTACTACTAAAATGACAAGACTAAGTACGCAAGTTCAATAACAATGCTGATTTATCACAGATGGACTTTGGTCGACACTAAAAATACTAGCTTGATTCATATGTAACATATATCACCCGATAGAGTGGACGAAAAGAGGGATGCCTTCCGGGGCAGTCCGCAAGAAGGCGCTAATCCTGATCTTTTTGTGGTCGCTTTGATTATCTGTGTGACCATGGGCATCCCCAATCTTGGCTTGTCACTGCCTTGTTCCATATCGCATGCAATTCCTTAACCCCAAATGTTTTGAGTAAGAGTCATATCTTTAGAGTCTCTCAGGAGACTCAGAGATTAGATACAGATCTAATGAGATATGTAAAACATACTAGATGAGTGTGATGATCATCATTTAGATACGAAGATGTTAAAACGACAAGAACGAAAAGTAGCAGAGCCAGAGAAAACAGTAAAGTGAGCTATGCTATATTACTTTTTATTACATCATCTGTGCTGTCATAAGTCAGGCAGACCTAGTGTGATATCGCGAAGTTTCTATATTACTTATGGATTGCATATCAACATGATTAGCACCTATGCTTCAAAGTAGCAACATTGATTCATGATACAGAGAGTCTCATGTTGTCACTTTCATATACTAGTGGGAATTTTACGATTATAGAACTTGGCTTGTATATTCCAATGATGGGCTTCCTCAAATTGCCCTAGGTCTTCATGAGCAAGCAAGTTGGATGCACACCCACTTAGTTCTTTTGTTGAGCTTTCATACACTTATAGCTCTAGTGCATCCGTTGCATGGCAATCCCTACTCACTCACTCATTGATATCTATTGATGGGCATCTCCATAGCCCGTTGATACGCCTAGTTGATGTGAGACTATCTTCTCCTTTTGTCTTCTCCACAACCACCATTCTATTCCACCTATAGTGCTATATCCATGGCTCACGCTCATGTATTGCGTGAAGATTGAAAAAGTTTTGAAAAATTAGAGTATGAAACAATTGCTTGGCTTGTCATCGGGGTTGTGCATGATTTAAATACTTTGTGTGGTGAAGATAGAGCATAGCCAGACTATATGATTTTGTAGGGATAACTTTCTTTGGCCATGTTATTTTGAGAAGACATAATTGCTTTGTTAGTATGCTTGAAGTATTATTATTTTTATGTCAATATAAACTTTTGTCTTGAATCTTTCGAATCTGAATTTCATATACAATTAAATCTGATATATTTTATTACTGCCAATATGTACCACGTATTCTCTTTTAACCTCATAGTGAGCGCGCATAGATAGAGAATACAACTTCATGGCAGGGTCCAAAGAGTTCTCTTTATTCATTTTACCTATGTCGAGGACAGGCATGGATATTAACTTTGGGGTTGCCTGATTTATCGTTCAACGTATCTAATATTTATTGATGCTATCATGCTATATTATTTCTATCTGTTTGGACTGATTAGTGTTGGGGACTTTTATTTATTCCATCTTTAGGATTATTTTTGCACTAACCATTATTTAATCCAGGCCCCAGATTATTGCTATTTTTTTGAGCTTGATTCGTCAGTTGTTTCAGATTGAAGATCAGATTATTCTATTATATCGTATTGTTAGGTCTGTCGTATTTTTTGTATGCAGTTTTTACGATTTTAATCTTCGTGTTGGTAACGGTTTGTGGAATTTATTTTTGTCTCTTACTTGATTCTGTGAGCTTTTTCTACATTGTTTGTAGTACTGGACTATCTACTTTCCATGTGGTTTTTTGTGGGTTATATAGGAGGAGTCTCGTTTTTTGGTGCTCCCCATTTTAGGGGGTCGCCCCTTTCCTTTTTTTTTTGTTTTTCTTCGTGGTTCACTGTGGTGCTTCTTTTTTATCTTTCATTCGACGTTGACGCCTTCTCCGTATGATATTCATTACTGTACGGTTTCCAATCGATGCAGTAACTATTTGTGATGCCTAATATACATCTAATCTTCTACGCCTTTTTTTTTTGTTATTTTTTTTTTTTTGTCTTCAGTTTATTTTATGTTTTTTTTTCGGTTTTAGATTTAGGTTTTTTAACCGTGTTTCTGTACTTTTTTTTCCACACTCATGAAGTCTTCTGTTGTGTGTCGGTTCTGCATGAAGTAATGACACCGGGCGATATATTAGGGCTCCTGCCGAGGACACATCAGTAGGTGGCTCAGTGGACATCAATAATTTCATGCGGAGGTGCTTCTTAACACATTCCATCTTTCCCATCATACTCCGCACCCCTAATTCGAATTGTATAGTGTTGAGTATGTCGTTGATGCCTTTTTATCTAGAGATTCCTTTCTCAGCTGGCCGCATGTGAGCAAAGTTAATAGTAATCCATTAATGATTTAATATGGAGCTAGATGGCTTAGTTAGTCCATCTCTCTCCTCTAATTGAATCTGCATAGACAAAGTTCTCTTCCCACCCGTCTCTTGTTGAGATAGTCTATATGCGATGTGACATCCTCTTTTTGGCGTGTTGTGTGGTCTGTGGGGAGACTTAAAAAAGGGATTTTCCTATGGAGCAATTCAATCCGGCAATAAGATGAATTGTGGGTTTATGAATACCAAGTCTTTATTCTTTGATTGATATTAATTTAGTAACTCTTCTAGTCCTAGCAAATTCTTTATATGTAATGATTGGTTATTCTTTGCAAGTCCTTTCGAAATTACAATCCACGTTTCGGAGATTTGGGAAACTAGATTGGGTACAGGTGGGGCATCTTATCAATTCATTATTTGATCTCATGTCCCAAAGGTTGGGTGGAAGACATGGGATACGTTGATGACAGTTGTATGCGCTGCAGGACGCTCACGCGATATCGTCGATCTTGCGGTGCTTCCATTAGAGATACGCAGTGATGATCAAGATAGTAGGGCAAGGCAGGAAAGAGTCTTAGTAGCATTTGACTTGGGTTCAATGAATCAATATGATTTTTAGGCAAAGAGACCAGGCTTTAGATTTTAAGGAAAGGATTTAATTAAACCGGACACTGCTTGTTTGCATACGTTCGGACCTTTTAGAGATTCTTTTGAGTAGTGATATGAAAGATAGAAGGTCTTATATTCCAGGAATGTTTATGCATCATAGATGTAGTTGAGGCATATAAGAAGGACGAGAAGAGAAATTCTTTCATAAACCAGATTCCCATACATATTCTGTATTCCCAACTCATATTCAGGCTCATCTGTAAGCAGGGAGCATTGCTTAGGGAGGGTGCGTTCCTACTAGGGTGTTTTTTAACTTAATATTTAATTTACTTATGGTTATGATTGCTAGGGCTGTGAAGTAGCTGGTCCCAGAAAATTTGAGGTTGTCAGGAGGTAATATGTTAGTAGATGCATGAACTCTGGTGTTTCATCGGTCTACCGGCTTGTCACGGAGTGATTTGCCTCATTATCTGATCCTACCGACTCAGATATTCTCGCATGGATTATTGAGCTGAGTGAAAGGAGGGCTCAATAAGTCAGCTGGAAGTCGCATTATGCTCAACAGGAAGATAGAGAAGGGTTCACCGAATAAAACGGCAAGGGTGAAGTGGGGGGGAGGGAACGAGAGGCAAACGTGGAATACATGTACGCGTAGAATACTTATGCTCTTAGAGTAGAAGCCCGAGAGAGTTAGGGATATCCGTAGAGAGGCCTGGGCTCCACTGTGTGTCGTAGTGCTTCTGATCATTTTATTTGACATCCTTCCGATGCACTGTGACTATATCCCTTGGCATTGACTCTTTTTGCGTTTGCGTGTAGTAACTTTAAATGTCGGCTTTGTTGTCGGTGTTAGTGCATCATGAATCTTTGTATTGCAGGACACCTCCCCCGGAACGGCGCCAGAAAAATAACCCCTTACTTGCCTACGAGAGTACTAATAGTAGAGTTATCTCTATTGCGTCAGTGAGTTTCCTCCACGACTCTTGTAAGAGGGAAGGTGTGACACATGCTAGCAAGAGAAGTGATAAGGAAGATTGTGACCAAGTCCAGCTCTAAATTTGAGACAGCCGATGTGGATTCAGAGATGCGAGTAGCTATCTTTTGTGCAGGTACGAGGGATACAGCTTTATATTACAAGCTAGGGGCCTCGAGGGCTCGAATACAAGAGCTCGATCATAGACGAGTCAGCAGAAGCAACAATATCTGAGTACAGACATAAGTTAAACAAGTTTGCCTTAAGAAGGCTAGCACAAACTAGGATACAAATCGAAAGAGGCGCAGGCCTCCTGCCTGAGATCCTCCTAAAATACTCCTGGTCGTCGTCTACGGCCTGCACGTAGTAGTAGGCACCGCCAGTGTAGTAGGAGTCGTCGTCGACGGTGGCTTATGGCTCCTGGGCTCCATCGTCTGGTCGCAAAAATCGGGTATAGGAAAGGGGGAAAAGGGGAGCAAAGCAACCGTGAGTACTCATCCAAAGTACTCGCAAGCAAGGAGCTACACTACATACGTATTCATTGATATCAAATAGAAAAGGGGTATCATATGTGGACTGAACTGCAGAATGCCGGGGTAAGAAGGGGATAGCTAGTCCTATCGAAGACTACGCTTCTGGTAACCTCCATCTTGCAGCAGAAGAAGAGAGTAGATGGTAAGTTCACCAAGTAACATCGCATAGCATAATCCTACCCGGTGATCCTCCCCTCGTCGCCCTGTGAGAGAGCGATCACCGGTTGTATCTGGCACTTGGAAGGGTGTGTTTTATTAAGTATCCGGTTCTAGTTATCATAAGGTCAAGGTACAACTCCAAGTCGTCCTGTTACCGAAGATCATAGCTATTCGAATAGATTAACTTCCCTGCAGGGGTGCACCACATTTCCCAACACGCTCGATGCCCTTTGTCCGGACACACTTTTCTTGGTCATGCCCAGCCTCAGAAGATCAACACGTCGCAGCCCTACCTAGGCACAATAGAGAGGTCAGCACGCCGGTCTAAATCCTATGGCGCAGGGGTCTGGGCCCATCGCCCATTGCACACCTGCACGTTGCCTACGCGGTCGGTGAGCAGAACTAGCCTCCCTTATACAAGAGCAGGCGTTCTAGTCCAACCCGGCGCGCGCCGCTCAGTCACTGACGTCACGAAGGCTTCGGCTGATACCACGACGTCGAGTGCCCATAACTGTTCCCGCGTAGTTGGTTAGTGTGTATAGGCCAGTAGCCAGACTCAGATCAAATACCCATATCTCGTTAAGCGTGTTATTTTCAAGTAACCGCGAACGCCGACCAGGGCCAAGCCCGCCTCTCACCTAGGTGGTCTCCGCCTACCCTGTCGCTTCGCCACAAAGATCCACACATAGGGCCGTCAGGAAAGTATGTCCTTCTAGCCCCCCAATTCGTGAATCAACCGCGGGTAACTCCCTCGAGCCACCGACTTTTAGTCATCACATGTATCATGTATAAAGTTATAGTATATACGTGATCAACCCCGAGTGATCACGGCCGGATAGTATAGCATGGCTAGACGGACAAGAATGTAGGGCCACTGATGATAACTAGCATCCTATACTAAGAATTAGGATTGCAGGTAAAGGTAAAACAATAGTAGCAAGGACAGGCTATGCAATCAGGATAGGATTAAACGGAAAAGCCAGTAACATGCTACACTACTCTAATGCAAGCAGAATAGTACCGAGAGTAGGGATATCTGGTGATCAAAGGGGGGGCTTGCCTGGTTGCTCTGGCAAGAGAGAGGGGTCGTCAACACCGTAGTCGTACTGGGTAGCAGCGGCGTCGGTCTTGGTGTCTAGCGAGAGAAGAGGGGGAAGAAACAATAAATATAATGCAAACAAATGCATGACGATGCATGACATGACAAAGCGTGATGCTGTGTCCTACGCGGTACGAGTTGGTACCGGTGAAGGAGGAAAACATCCGGGAAAGTATTTCCAGTGTTTCGCGTTTTATGGACAGCTGAACCGGAGGGGGAAAGTTGCATGTTTTGCTATGCTAGGGATGTGTGGCGGACGAACGGGCTGTGTATCGCAGATTCGTCTCGTCGTTCTGAGCAACTTTCATGTACAAAGTTTTTCATCCGAGCTACGGTTTTATTTTATATGATTTTTCAAAGGATTAAAGCACTTTCAGAAACTATGGGAAAATAACAGAAAAGAATTGTGAGTCAGCATGGTGTCAGCATGACATCAGCAGGTCACAGACCCGCTGACTGGTCAAACTGACCAGTGGGTCCCACCTGTCATAGAGAGTAGGGCTAACACAGGTTAACCTAAACTAACTAAGTTAATTAATTAGACGGAGCCCACCTATCAGTGTCTAATTGTGTTAATTAAATTAGCTTAATTAACTTTGTTAATTAGGGGAGTGTAGGCCCCAACTGTCAGTTGCATGGGCCGGTCCAGTCAGCATGGTGGACCGGGTCAACAAGCCGGCCGGGCCCCTGGGGCCACGGTCAGCGACCCAGGGGTGGCCCCAGGCCGTCCATGTTGGCGGACGGCGTTGGCGTAGCCGGCGGCGACCTCCAGGACGGCGCGCGGCTCGGCCACGGTCGGAAAATGGCACATCGGGGACCGTTTGGACCGCCGCGAGCACCTACAGGTGCAGGGGGCGGCATGCTTCAGCTGTTGCATCGGTGGGTTCGAGGGCTGGCCGGGGTGGTGAGCAGGGGCGGCGGCGGCGTTCGGTGGCTCAAGGAGAAGTGGGCTGTGGGGGCTCTTTTGGCGCGGAACCTGGTGTATTCGAACGCGGGCATCGCACCGCGTCAAACGGTGGCAGGGGTGGCCGTTGAAACGGCCTGCGGCGTCGGCGGCGGAGTCTAGCGACGGTGGCCGGAGCTCGAGCACGCGTGGAAGCTAACTACGGTACACAGGGAGGAGAAGGAGAGGGGGTTTCGATGCGGCTACTCACTGGGCCCTGCAGGTGTGCACAAGTGGGCTGGGGGAAGCGTGTCGTCACCGGAATCATCGCCGGAGTCGAAGATGGCCGTACGGGGAGAAGAGGTCGCCGGGCTCGTCTCGGTGGCTCCCGGCTCCAATGGCTTGGACCGGACGACGCGGAGGACGAAGGCGGAGCGCTACGTCATCGGGGCGAGACGAGGGGTCGACGGGGAGCGCGGGATCGACGGGCGCGCGGCAGCGGCTGCGCTCTGTGAGGAGGGAGAAGGGTGAGGGGGAGCGAGGGAGTGTGGTACTGGGGGCGCTAGGGTTAGGGGTTAGGTCGGAGGCGACCTAGTAGGCGATGGGGGAGCGGCGGATGGCCGACGCGTGGTCATCCATGGCCGCAGGCGGTCGAACGGCGGCCATCGCGCCTCAGGTGAACAGAGGTAGGGGGTGACCCATTAGGTGGGCTGGGTTGTGTTGTGCACTGGGCCTTTGCACTATGCACTTAGGCCCAGTGCACAGTGAGTCTTCTTTTCCTTTCTTTTATTTCTATTTTCCCTTTTATTTTATTCTGTTTATTTAGTTCTCCTCTACTTTGCCTTTAGTTTAGATAGAAAATGAATTTTGGTGAACATGAAACTTGGCACATAAATATTGGGTCATATAATTGAGTTGCCCACGAAATTTCAAGTCATTTTGAAAAGTATTAATATTTGTTTACTTTTAAAAGGTTAATTTAAATGTTGTTTGTTCCTGTTTTAATTATCTTAGAGGCATTTAAACATTCCCAAAATGTTGTTTATTGTTTGTTAATTTGTTAGTGAATATTTACAACCTTTTGAACATTTTTAATTCACTGCTTTATGAAATTATAATCTGACTTGTTATTTTGAATTTGAATTTGATCTTAGTTTGAGACAAGTGAGGTTTAGCAAGAGTAATAGTAGTGACATGGCATCATTAACAGAGGATTATTGTAGCTTAATTATCCGGGCGTCACAGAAGGTTTTGAAAGTACACACAATCTCTTGGTGGTTTTGGTAATTCATGTCAACATACATTTCCTTGGACTAATGATTTCCTTGAGTACATCCATGAATAGTCTCTTTAGTTACAACTTGGGAACTGAAGATGAAACCCCACAAAATGCTAAGGACAAGTGTTGGCCAAGCCTCTAGACTTCATTTTATATTTAAGTGATCCAAGACCACATTGAGTCTATAGGTATTGTTGGAGCTGTGTCGAATATTGTGTACAAGATAGGTTACAGTTGGACTCTGAGTTGTATTGTGTTTAGATAGGATATGGAGTCGGGTCCTAATAGGACACTTGTATCCTAGGCCTCTCTTATATAGTGAGCGTAGACACACGATGTAACCTACGCCAACATAATAGCACAGGCGCGCAAGGGGGAGCCGGCGGCGTGTGCCGGCGCTCGGGTGGCCGGTGTGCGTTATTGTGACGGTGTCACGGGGAGGAGCGCCCGTAGTCAGGCCCCGGGGATGTAGTCATGATGATGAACGTCGTTAACAAATCTCGATGTCGTGCTCTTGTGATTGCTTGGTCCTTGGATAATTGACGATATACCTCGAATTTATTTTAACAAGTGGTATCATGAGCTAGGATGTTCGGAGGTTGATATGGATCATTGAGCTAGAGGAAGGAAGGAAGCGTTGACGGAAGACTGCAGGAAGCAATCCTGATACGGGATTAGTCATCGGCGAGTTAGGATGCAGAGCAGATGTATTGGTCGTCTTGTGATCTTCGGTGAAGCAAATGGAAGCGAGCAGCAGAATCGGCGAGTTCGATAGTACAAGGCGAACGACACGGAAATTGGAAATCATGGCAGAGGCTGGCGGCGCGTGGCAGGCGGTGGCAGCAGCACAAGACACACAATAGGGCGTTACGGCGGCGTGTACGCAGAGGTTCGTCTCGCGGGCAGAGGTCCAAAGCGCGTGCGTGGGCGCCGGTAAGGGAAGGCCTATGTGGCCTTATCCAGTACGGAAGCTGCAAGGCGTGGTGCTGGCCGAGGCGAGGCTGGCCGAGCGGGCCATGTCAGGCGTGGCCTAGAGATGCGTGGGTGGTGCAGGCCGAGATCGATTCCATGTGGCACCGGATTTGTTTTAGACCAAAAGGAGGACCGAGTCCTCGTGTACAACACGGACGGAGGCAGCATCAGATCAATCGGCAGAAAGGAAATCCATCAAGCGATACGTACTAGCTGGGACATTGACAAGGCAAAAATCTAGCATTCGGAGTTGTGAGAAGACCAGAGGGTGTTTTTGCGTTGATAGCTTGGATTATTTTCACACAGTCAGTCGTACAAAGAACTATGACACGAACGGGTATCTAGTTTGGGGTGGAGAAGTTCACGGAACTGAAAACCTTGCGTTATGAAAGACAGGGTGAAAGATTTGTTGGCATAATAAGAATGTTTGAAGGCGTTGCGGGAAGTCATGTCAGCTAAGATGGAATATCATGTGATGGATGAAAATTTGCGGAAGACGATTTGGGAGCCTCGAGCGTGTCATGCAGTCGAACAAGTTCGGCTTGGTCGGACTAGTCAGTCTGATGGATCGACGCAAATCGGTTGGTACAGAAGACAGTGGTGAGATCGGCAACGACGATATAGGAGCGTGATGCTGATGGTGACCGACTTCTGAGCGTGGAAACACATGACGCAGGCCTGAAGGCTTGTGTGGCTTCGACAAGGCTATGGCGCGGAGTTGATTCAAGACGGTGCACATGAGAGCTTGAAGACGATGGGCCGCGGGGTGGACTGATCATCTATCATGGAGTCATGTTAAAGGTGGAGCTGGATTGAGGGGCCACGGTGTAAGGATCCAGAGAATCGAAGCCTATTTAAGCTGGGAAAAAGCGAGGAACACATAGTTCGGACTAGAGCCCAGTGGTCTGATGGAAGCGTGAAACTCGTCATCGGTCGGTGATGATTGGTGGTACTCTGCAGTGGGGGTTGAGTGGTGTGGGTTCACGACCCTTGAGACTCGATCAGGACAGCGGAGGCTCGACGCAGTAATAGCGGCGAGGTGTGCGGTATGCACGAGGCATGGAGACGGACCAGGGCTGTGGTGGTCATACATGTGGTGAGACAACTGCGAATTTGACTCGGGATGACTATAAGCAATGATGAAATTCCTTCAGGTTTCAAACAGGCGGTCAAGAAAGGAGCGGTGATGTTTAGTTCAGGTAACTCTTATGTGTGACACCCAATATGTGAGTTGTTCACTTTCACGCAGGTCAGTGATCGGTGTGTGATGATGTTGACGGACACTTTAGAAGTTGGGAGCACAAATTAGAGTAAGGAAAACTTAATTTCGCTCGAGCGTTGACTGTGGTCAAGAAAAGGAGGGACTACAAGTTGCAGGTGGAGTCACATGGAGTCTTTAGAGTAGCAGCGGTACTCATGGGATAAACTCAAGTCCAATGTACATGGAAGTTTGACGCATGGACGAATTCAAGGTGGTGGAGAATATTCGTCAAGGTAGAGTTTGTTGGAGTTGTGTCGAATATTGTGTACAACGTAGGTTACAGTTGGACTCTAAGTTGTATTGTGTTTAGATAGGATATGGAGTCGTGTCCTAATAGGACACTTGTATCCTAGGCCTCTCTTATATAGCGAGGGTAGACACACGATGTAACATATGCCAACATAATAGCACAGGTGCACAAGGGGGAGCCGGCGGCGTGTGCCGGCGCCCGGGTGGCCGGTGTGCGTTATTGTGACGGTGTCACGGGGAGGAGCGCTCGTAGTCAGACCCCGGGGATGTAGCCATGATGGTGAACCTCGTTAACAAATCTCGGTGTCATGCTCTTGTGATTGTTTGGTCCTTAGATGATCGACGGTATGCCTCGGATTTATTCTACCAGGTATGCCAGTACTATTAAAAGGGAATGAGGTTCATATGATGAGTTCATTACTCAAGTGCTTAAAGTTTAAACTCCAAAAGCCTCATACAAGTTTCCGCATTCCCATTATATCACAAATCAAATATTCAACTTGGACTCACTGAATCATTTTACACTGGAGTCACCGAGTCACATCGATATAGCCGTTGTCCTAAACCCCAAACTTTTGGTCTCACTGAGTTGGCCCTTTGGTCCCATCAAAGAGCACTTGCCAACCTTTTATTGCCTACCGTAGTTCGTTCGGAATTTCTGAACAGTTTTAGTCTGTGACACCGAAGTGTGTTAAGTGGTTAGTTCATCACAACTCGGACCAGCAAACAATTCCATCTGGGGTCACCGAAATATCAAAAGTTTGAATCTTTTGTACAGTTCAGTCTGACCGAGTATTTTCATTCGACCTCACTGAAATGTGCTAAAAGTGAGCAGCGGTCAGATTCTTGGTGCTGCCTATATATACCCCCAACCACTCCACAATTGTCTCTCGAAGCAAACACGTTACATGTCCATATTTCTGAGAGAGAACTCCCACCCCTTGTGCTAATTTCAAAGGGATTCCACTCCAACCATTGATCGTTTGATTTCTAGTCACCTCATTGTTTTCCACCCAAACCCTCTCCTACCCTAAAGCCAAAATCTGTGAGAGAGTGTTTGAGTGTTGAGGAGATTACCTTTTGAAGCACAAGAACAAGGAGTTCATCATCAACCCCAACTATTGCCTTTTGGAGGGTGGTGCCTCCTAGATTGGTTAGGTGTGCCTGGGAGTCTTCAAATCTTGTGGTGAAACCAAGCAGCTTTTGAGGGCAAGGAGATTACCTACTTCATGAAGATCTACCCGAGTGAGGCCAGCCCTTCGTGGGCGTAAGCCATGGTGGGATAGACAATGTTGCTCCTTCGTAGACCTTTCATGGTGTGAGCCCTCCGTGGACTCGATTTTTTTGTGGAATCTTGCAACCGTAATCCTTGTGATTGAAGCCTCCATCAACGTGGATATACGATATCACCACCTATCGAAACCAAGGGTAAAAAATCCTCCATGTCAACCATTGTTTGTGAATCTCTCAAACTCTACTCCTTAATTTCTTGCACGTGCATGATCTTCACTTCCTATACTCTAGATATGCATGTGTAGGACGCTATTATGACTTGTTAGATAATACTAAAATCTGCCTAAATAACAAAAATTTTAAAATTGGTCATTGGCTTGTGGTAGTTGTCTATTCACCCCCCTCCCCTCTCTAGACACTCCTTTTGATCCTACAGGTTTCGAGTTGCTTAATGGTCTCGTTGCCCTCAACAACAAGTTTCATAAGGTAGAGAAACTTAGCTAGGTTTTGACCACCTAGAGTAATCATGAATTTATGCAAGCCTACCAACATACGTTGCTCCTCATCATCCTCATCACTACCACCCTTTGCATCACGAGAAACATCGGTAAGGAGAGAGAGAGAGAGAGGAAGGTACCTTAAGACTTATTTGCCATAAGGCATTTGTGGGAGCCAATTTGCTCATCATCCTTGACCTTCAATGGTCATAAGGCACTTGTGGGAGTTGCCTTTGTAGTTTGCAATCGTACTTGATTATCTTGTCATCTTTGACCACCTTTAATTGGGCTACACCCACAACATCTTCAGGGTCGGAGTCGTCGGAAGCTGGAGCAATGCGTGTCTTCTCTTCCTTATTCTTGAGCCTTGCATTTCATGGATAAGGCAACTTCTTGACAAACTGGCTCTTGTGTGGGTGCAAGAAGTGGTCAACCCGGCCTTAGGTTGGTTGACGTAACGTCAGGTGACTTTGCGTCACTGACATGTGGATCATCTGGTTTGCGGCCCCACATGCCAGTGACCCTAAGTCACTCAACTCTCTAAGTCGGCCAATCCCAGTCGGGTAAACCCATATGCTACCGACTCCCATGTTCAACAGTTGGTTGTCCACAGTACTAGTGAGGAGGATTTATCGTTATAGATAGGTTGATCAGGGAAGATGTCAAACAGAGGAGAACAGGGAGTGCATAGGGAGTGAATGGGTGAACCAGAGGAGAATACACGTTGGATGGAGTGCATCGTAGAAATGGTGTGGAAAATTTCTTGTTGTGTGAATTAGATTGTTATAAAATGGTGAAAATGAATACATTTATTGTTTGTTAGATACTACTTCCTTTGTTCCATAGTGTAAGATGTTTTATTGACAATAGTGTAGTGCGAGAAAACGTCTTATATTATAGGATGGAGGGAGTAGATGATTTGAACGAGACTATCTGTTTACTTGTGTCAGATGCATGGTTTGCCATTTATTTGTATGCCAATCTGTGGACCAGATTATTATCTTCAAATGCAAATCACTTTATATAATTTTCTACACAATTTATTTTTCACATCACCGCTCAGCATGTCTAACTTAGATATTGTGTACCAGACAAACAAAATCTCATATCAGCATGTTCTCGACATATACAGACCACTGACAAGATAATCTATGCTCAACATGTCCAAACGCATCGCAGCCGTACACACCCTTGGAAGTTTCAAGGGTGCCCGAGCTGAACCAATCTCAAATATTTGGAAGAGCCACATGAGACTACAACCCCAACCTCCACCGCTGAGAGATCCCGGCCCATGTCTGAGCTAGGACAAACAGAAAAACAAACAGTGCGATAGCATTACCAACACTTGTAAGACGCAGAGCCATATGTCCTCAACTATTCTCTTCATATTTCATTTTCTTTGGGCAGGGTAGCGGCTGGCAGCACAAGCCATGGCCGTTTCCCTTGGATGGAAGAAGCAACCTTTACAACAACAATGAGAATGCAAAATCATGCAACAACAGCTACCTGCCCTATCAACAACCATCTCTGCCAACAACACAGTTAACCACCCGGGAGGCATCAGCCATCATCCCCAGACAAGACTCTGAACAAGGTAAGGAGGAGGAAGAAATATCACATGTACAAAAGGATCAAACAGAACTGGTTTGGGGTTTGGAGGAAGGTTGGTTTTTCTACGGCCCGACGCTATCTACTGCATTGATCCTATCGACAAAACGATGCGCCCGCACGCATCAGCTCACGCCCGACAACGAGGCGTCACCGCCCGTCGTCCCTCCTGCTGTCAGCCGCCCGCGACGAGTCCCTGCTGGACGCCTTGATCGCGTCCGCGATCATGACGGCCACCGAGGCCTTGTGGAGGGCGAGGTCCGCCTTGTGCATCAGGCAATGGGCCTTCTCCCTCTTGAGCCTGGCCATCGTCGCGGCGTGCTGCGCGGCGCTCGTGGCGTCACGCAGCTTGAGCTCCTCGACGTCCACACGGTGGCTCTGGGGCGCCTGCTTCGAGTTCTGGTACTCATGGATTGCAGTGTTCCAGTGATCAGGCACGCCTCCTCGCCTTATTTTCTGGCTGCGGAAGGACGGGGACGGTTGGTGATCCTCAGAGAATGCAAAGCTTGCATTCCTTTTCATACTGTTAGTCCTGAATCTTGGAGTAGAACCTCTGTCCGAAGCATCAGACGTGCGAGGGGAATCTGTTCTCATAGAGAACCTGGGGGAGTACCCTGTTGGTGAATTAAGAGAACCACCGTCATAGGATTCATATGTCCTCCCATCCCCAACATATTCGCCGTTTTTCCGGCCTGAAGCTTTTGACAAAAAAACAAACAAACAGAAACTGTATCAGCAAATGCAGGGGGGAAAAGCACGAGCCGTTGATTTGACTACAGAACATAAAGGGTGTACCTTGTCGGTAAAAGCCATCCTGCTCTCTCGAAAAGCTGTGGCATCCAGAGTACATAAGCTTCTTATGTGATCTCTGCTTCGGTCCCTTGGATACCTGAAGCCGGAGTCCACGAGGTTTCAAACAGAAGGCAAAGAGTGCAGGTTTGGAGGGCGGCCTCTTTCCTTGGTACCCATTTGATGAACCCTGCATTCTGTTTACTGCCGATTCCCATTCCTGTAGCTGCTGAGCATAAATCTTCCACATAACAGGCTGAAAATGATAGAAAGTAAAGTCAGAGGGAGTATGCACTCAAGTCTCAACATTGTTTGCTGGACTGCGATGGTACCATCTGGTAAGATTAGAGCATGATAGCGGAAAAGAAATGCAACAATAAATCCTTTCCCTGGAAGCATGAGCTTATTTGCAGCCACTTAATGAACCACATTAGAAGAGAAACTCCAAATCAAGTTACACTACACAAAATAAGCTACCGCCTAAACTATTTGAACTAACAAAAGAATCTTTTGCTTTAATCGATTGGTGCTGTCAAAGATTGGAGCAAAAAACAAGCAAAATTTTCCATTTTGGATCATTATGTTAACACAGTGCTCCATCAATGGCATAGTTGGAATAATTCGAATAGAAGTAAACAGACCTACATAAGCATAAGAAGCTACAGTTTACAAAATATTAGTTTGTAGGAAGGACCACAAAGGAGCCAAGGCATATATATATATATATATAACTAAACATCCCGAAGAAGATAGAAAACAGATTCTGAAATGCTTACTCGATCTCTGTTTTTGTCATAAACCATCAACATGGTGATCATGTACAGGAAAGTAAGGCAAAGCTAACAAGACAAAACAGAGCATGAGAAGACATATGACCTGAAAATGTCGAACAAGCGGCATTCCCTTCTTCTGCCTCTTGTCATGCCAATGATCATGTATCACTTCAGTGATGTCCAGCGGTGCATTATCAACATCTAGTTCCTTAATCTGATCAATGGTGAGCGCACTGCAGTTATGGGTATGTGCAAATTTCTCAAATTTGTCCATGATCTTCTCAAACAAATCCTCTGTTAACTCAGATATAGTGTTGTTCTTATCTCGCTGAGACTTCCTCCATCCTGAAATCCACTCTTCATCATCACTATCCATGTCATATATCACACGGGATTCGTCAAGAGCCATTTCAACATCTGGCCCGATATGGCAAAGATAATCTTGGGGGCGCACAAACGATACAACATCATTATCGTCATGACCTTCAACCAAGCGGACACCAGGGATTGGAATGTTTTTAACAGATGCAGCTCTGATGTTATGACTATAGCATTCATCATGCATTTGTTTGAAAATCGACCACTGGCTTCTGTCAGGAAATTCTAGGTACCATTCAGGGCCCCCTTTCCACAAAATAGCATGCGTATAGCGGTTAGTAGCACCAGGCTGCAAAACTTGAGAAACTTTGTGAACATACTTCTTTCCTTCAGCAAGCCTCACACAGATACTTCGATCACTCTGCCCATCGGTGTGAATTGTGATCTGAGTATCATATTCCCTCCATCCTCTATCACCAACTGTTACCAGGACATTTGCAACACAAGCCAATGACTCCGGGCTGCTCTCCCCACTTCTAGTATTATCAGGAAGCCTCTTTGAACCATTAGTCTTGGCGATGTTGTGAGGTTGTATCTTGCGGAAATGTCCTTTGTGTTTTGATCCTAGTTCATCACTTCTAGGAGAAACTGAGTATGAAACATGGGTTCGTGTTTTCTTAGAACCACTAGCACTGCCAGTTGACATGTTATCTTCTGGCCATAATTTTGAACCATCTCCAAATGTGCGTGATATGGATGTAAACCTGTTCCGATGGTAGGACGTCCTTGGGGCAGTTGGTGTGACACGACCAATTGGATGTTCATTCAATTCCTGAACCAAGTTAGATACAGGCTCTGTGGCTTTGCCATCTTTGCTAAGTAACTCATCATCCAGAGCATCAGATATCTTATCTTGAGGAATATCCATGGAAGGGTAACTTTGTTTAGATTTCTCTGGAGAGTTTGTAGCATTATGACTGGAAGAACAAAGTTTGTCACCAGCTATGCAAGTCCCATTTTGATCTGGCAACCTTCTGCTTATCACATTGATATCACCATCACTGTTGTCACAATCCAGACTTACGGTACCCGTCTCCAAGGAACAAACCTGCTTAACCAAAGCAGATCTATGTTGTGAAATAGACTGCTGATTATCTTCTACAGAAATTTCAGAAGGAGCAGCCTGGTGAACTACAGCATTGGAAGTTAAGTTGGTTTCAGTGAGCAGCTTTAGGTGATGACGTGCAGCTGCCACGTCCACATGATTTCGAGTACATTCACTTTGATTATCAAGACAAAATATGACAGGATCAGCATCAGGATAATTAGATTCT
>NC_053026.1:364404999-364423180 GCF_003073215.2 Triticum urartu | reverse complement strand
TGGGGTTATCAAGACTATTTTCTGGCGTCGTTGCCGGGGAGCATAGCTCTATTCTTTGAGTCACTTGGGATTTATATCTTGCTTATCATTATGAAGAACTTGAAAGATCCAAAACCAAGATTTATCCCTCAACTACGAGGGGAGGTAAGGAACTGCCATCTAGCTCTGCACTTGATTCACCTTCTGTTTTGAGTAAGCTTGCGACACCTAAACCTGCTTCTGCTATTCGTTCTGATATGTCGCATGTTATTGATGATGCCACTTCTGCTATGCATGATACTTATGATGAAACTACTTCTATGCTTGATACTACTGTGCCACTTGGTGAATTTCTTGATGAACAACTTGCTAGGCTAGAGAGAATTGAAAATATTGAATCTGATAATATACTGATGAAAGTGATGATGAAGACACTGTTATTCCTGAGGGTTATGTTTTTGATAAAGAAGCTTCTTTAGCTATTTTAGCTTGCAAAGATAGATACGAACTTAAGAGGTTATTAGCTAAATGGAATAAGCAATCTCTAAATGCTAGAATGAAACCTGACCCTGCTTTTGCTACTTCACCTATCTGTGTTACCGATAAGGATTATGAATTCTCTGTTGATCCTGATATAATTACTTTGGTTGAATCTGATCCTTTTCATGGCTATGAATCTGAAACTGTTGTGGCACATCTTACTAAATTAAATGATATAGCAACCCTGTTCACTAATGATGAGAGAACTCGCTACCTTTATATCCTTAAAATATTTTTGTTCTCATTAAAGGGTGATGCTAAGATATGGTTTAATTCTCTTGGATCCTGGTTGTGTGCGTAGTCCCCAGGATATGATTTATTACTTCTCTGCTAAATATTTCCCTGCTCATAAGAAACAAGCTGCTTTAAGGGATATATACAATTTTGTGCAAATTGAAGAAGAGAGTCTCCCACAAGCTTGGGGGAGGCTTCTCCAATTACTTAATGCTTTGCCTGATCATCCTCTTAAGAAAAATGAAATACTTGATATCTTTTATAATGGACTAACCGATGCTTCCAGAGATTACCTGGATAGTTGTGCTGGTTTCTGTTTTCAGGGAAAGAACACCGGATGAAGCTGAAATTCTATTGAATAATATGTTGACAAATGAAAATAATTGGACACCTCCGGAGCCATCCTAAACCAACTCCGAAGAAGAGGGGTATTCTATTTCTCAGTCCTGAAGATATGCAAGAGGCAAAGAAATCTATGAAAGAAAAAGGTATTAAAGCTGAAGATGTTAAGAATTTACCTCCTATTGAAGAAATACATGGTCTTAATTTACCGCCTGTTGAAGAAACATATGATCTTAATCCTTTACCTATTGAAGAAACTCATGGTCTTGATAACCCGACACAGGTAGTAAAGGTAAATTCTCTCTATAGATATGATAAAGCTGAAATCCCATTTACTAAGTTTGCTAGCCCATGCTTAGATGAGTTTGATAAATTTATGGTTAAGTAAGAAGATTTTAATGCTTATTTTGGTAGACAATTGAAATACAATTCAAATATGCTTGAACACTTGGGTGATTATATGGCTAATGTCAAAGGTGAATTAAACTTATTAGTAAACATGCTTCTATGGTTACCACTCAAGTAGAACAAGTACTTAAAGCTCAAAATGATTTGCTCAATGAATTGAATAGTAAGAATAATGATAATGCTGTTAGAGTTATGACTAGAGGTGGTAGAATGACTCAGGAACCTTTGTATCCTGAAGGCCACCCTAAGAGAATTGAGCAAGATTCTCAGAGAAATAATATAGATGCACCTAGTCCTTCTAAAAGGAAGAAAAAGAAAAATGATAGGACTTTGCATGCTTCTAGTGAACCTGTTATTGAAACACCTGAGAATCCAAATGATATTTCTATTTCTGATGCTGAAACAATCTGGTAATGAACCTGAAACTAGTAATAATGTTAATGATAATGTTCATGATGATGCTCAACCTAGTAATGATAATGATAGAAATTGAACCTGCTGTTGATCTTGATAACCCACAATCAAAGAATCAACGTTATGATAAGAAAAGACTTTGTTGCTAGGAAACATGGTAAAGAAAGAGAACCATGGGTTCAGAAACCCATGCCTTTTCCTCCCAAACCATCCAAGAAAAAGGATGATGAGGATTTTGAGCGCTTTGCTGAAATGATTAGACCTATCTTTTTGCGTATGCGATTAACTGATATGCTCAAAATGAATCCTTATGCTAAGTATATGAAAGATATTGTTACAAATAAGAGAAAGATACCGGAAGCTGAAATTTCCACCATGCTTGCTAATTATACTTTTAAGGGTGGAATACCAAAGAAACTTGGAGATCCCGGTGTACCAACTATACCATGCTCCATTAAAAGAAACTATGTTAAAACTGCTTTATGTGATCTTGGAGCCGGTGTTAGTGTTATGCCTCTCTCTTTATATCGTAGACTTGATTTGAATAAGTTGACACCTACTGAAATATCTTTGCAAATGGCTGATAAATCAACTGCTATACCTGTCGGTATTTGTGAGGATGTGCCTGTTGTAGTTGCAAACGTTACTATTTTAACGGACTTTGTTATTCTTGATATTCCCGAGGACGATAGTATGTCTATTATTCTTGGAAGACCCTTTTTGAATACTGCAGGGGCTGTTATTGATTGCACTAAAGGCAATGTCACTTTTCATGTTAATGGTAATGAGCATACGGTACACTTTCCGAGGAAACAACCTCAAGTTCATAGTATCAACTCTATTGGAAAAATTCCATCTTGATTAAATTTCCTCTTCCTACTGTCAAGAAGAAATATGATATTCTTATTATTGGGGATGTGCATATCCCCGTTGAGGTAACATAGTGTTATTCGAAATTTCTCCGGTTCCATGTTATTCGGAATGAGTTCGTTAACAAGACTTGATCAACCTTGTTAGTGGATTCCTTTTGATGATCATGAGATGGATGAAACTAGAAGGCACAACCTTCTGTACCCCTTTTACTTTCTGTTATTTATATAAAATAAAATAAATAGTATTTTCTGTCTGTTATCTGATTATCCGTGCAATATAAAAATACCCCGAAAATAAAAGTTCTCCAAATGCCCTGAAATTTAAATATGATTTTTCTAGAATATTTGAGAATATTTGGCACTGAGAACAAGCAGGGGGGTCAACCACCTGCCCACGAGGGTGGAGGGCGCGCCCCCTGCCTCGTGGGCCCACGGTGGCCCTCCTCCACTTATCCTTCACCCACACACTCCTTCTTCCTCCCCAAAACACGAATATCCAGCTCAAGCACGAGTTCCAAGCTCTTTTGCTGCCATTTTCGATCTCCTTACTCAAAGCACCTCTCACAAAACTGCTTGGGGAGATTGTTCCTTGGTATGTGACTCCTCCATTGGTCCAATTAGTTTTTGTTCTAGTGCTTTATTCATTGCAAATTTTTGCTGCTTAGGTGACCCTGTTCTTGAGCTTGCATGTCAAATTTATATGGTTCCAAGTAGTTTTGATGCATGATATAGGCTCTAGGCACTTGTAGGAGTAGTTGCTATCAATATTATTGAGTTTGGTTTACTTTTATTTTGAAGTTACTAAAAATTTCAGAATTTTTCAGAAAATGATGAAGAGACTTTTGAGGGGCTCATCGAGCCGAAGCTCGAAGGAAAAGGCACAGAAGCATAAGTATAATCTGCCTCGCACCGCGGAGGTTCGGTCGTGTGAATGGCCTTCCGATGATTTCTTGAGAGCAGCCGGGATTTATGAAGATTTTTATGAATTGGCTAAGAATGCAGGCCTCACCGCTTTCCTCCACGACCAACGCGATCAGTATCTCTTACTCACAAATATCTTTGTGCAAAACTTTCATTTCCATTCTAGGAGCTCACCACCTACGGTGGAGTTTCATTTATATGATGAGCATAAGGAGATGTCACTTTATGATTTTTGTCGGGTTTGTTTAGTCCCTTTCGAGGGCAAGACAGAGGAACCACATCGCGAGGATGTGGATGGGTTTATTGATACTATCACTGTAGGGGAAACAAGGAAGGTTTCCGATGCACGAATCACTAGCATACATTTTCCTGTTTTACGCTATTTTGCATTATTTGCTAGTCGTTGTTTAATTGGTCGCGGAAACTGTGGAAACCTTAGTGTCCCTGATATTATTATTTTGCTCCACGGTTTATACGGTGATAACTCTGTTAGTATGGGCGGCATTATTGCTAAACGGTTAAGTCTGAACCGTAAAGGGCCCCATCTTTGGAGGCATCTATGCTTCACGCCTAGCTGCACATTTTAACATACCTATTAGGCATTATGAGAAGGAAGAAAAATGTTGCCTCGTGTTTATTTAGATTATAAAAGTATGGTGGCACATGATTTTATTGTTAAGAATAGGGAAGGAGAGCTTAAATACAAATTGTTCTTTGATAAACATCATCCTGAGACTATTACCCTGCCTGCTCCTTCTTTGTTTGATTTATCTGCAGGCCAGTACCTTGTTCCGTTAGAGGCTATTCACGCCTACCGGAACCCTGCACAGCCATGGAGCCAGAGCCGGAACCACAAGTTGATCCTTCACGACAGTCTAATTACCAGTGGGATCCGGAGATGATTGTCAGCCAGTGGCAATCGGAGTCTTCTTCTTCTTCTATTCAGTACGACCCCAACTCTATTATGGATATCCGCCAGGCCAGCCGTGGCCATAGACCAACTTAGGCCAAAAGCCTAAGCTTGGGGGAGTACGTATTTCCCACCGACATTACATTTATGTTCACACACTCATTGCTAGATGTCGGTGCTCATACTTTTTCATTGTATCATCCATGCTAGTTTATTTCCTTTTTATGCTTTCTTCTTGTGTTTTAATAAACCTTAAGAAAAACAAAAAATTAGTTGTAGCTTTTAATTAGTTTACTTTCCATGCTTGTAGTAGTAATTAAAAAGAAAACCCAAAAAATTTCCTATGTTCTTCTTTTACTTGTTGGGAGCTCCCGTGTAAATAGTTTTATTTCTTTTCTTTTCTTTGGGGGTCGATAGGAGAAGACCATAATTAAATTGTTGAAGTGGCTCTTATATGCATTATTGTTGATCTGACAAAAGAGCCCATATTGCCTTGTCTTCTCCTGTTTATTGAATTGCTTGCAGATTCCAGCTTAGTCCAATGCACGTGCACTATTATTATTATTCACATCTTCGGTCGTGCAAGTGAAAGGCAATTATGACGATATATGATGGACTGACTGAGATGAGAAAAGCCGGTATGAACTCGACCTCTTTTGTTTTTGTAAATATGATTAGTTCATCGTTCCTGATTCAGCCTATTATGAATAAACATGTTTGCAATGACAACTAGAGATCATAGTTTCTTGTGCCATGCTTGATTAGCTAGGAGCTTATAATGGTTTACCTTGCGTGCCAACATGCTATTAAAATGGTTGTGATGTGGTATGATAGGGTGGTATCCTCCTCTGAATGATTTAAGTGACTTGACTTGGCGCATGTTCACGCATGTAGTTGAAACAAAATCAACATAGCCTTCACGATATTTATGTTCATGGTGGATTATATCCTACTCATGCTTGCATTCGGTGTTGATTAATTTTAATGCATGTTCATGACTGTTGTCGCTCTCTAGCTGGTCGCTTCCCAGTCTTTTGCTAGCCTTCACCTGTACTAAGCGGGAATACTGCTTGTGCATCCAACTCCATAAACCCCAAAGTTATTCCATATGAGTCCACCATACCTACCTATATACGGTATCTACCTGCCGTTCCAAGTAAATTTGTATGTGCCAAACTCTAAACCTTCAAATAAATATCCTGTTTTGTATGCTCGAATAGCTCATGTATCAACTAGGGCTGTCGTATCTTCCATGTTAGGCGGGTTATTCTCAAGAGGAGTGGACTCCGCTCCTCACTCACGAGAAAGTGGCTGGTCACCGGGATGCCCAGTCCCATGCTTTATGCAAACTAAATCAAAATAATTGCAAACAAAACTCCCCCTGGGACTCTTGTTAGTTGGAGGCACTCGTTGTTTCGAGCAAGCCATGGATTGATGCTTGTTGGTGGAGGGGGAGTATAAACTTTACCATTCTGTTTGGGAACCGCCTATAATGTGTGTAGCATGGAAGATATTGCCATCTCTTGGTTGTTATGTTGACAATGAAAGTATACCGCTCAAAATATTGTTCATCCTCTTATTTCAAAACCGAGCTCTGGCACCTCTACAAATCCCTGCTTCCCTCTGCGAAGGGCCTATCTATTTACTTTTCATGTTGAGTCATCATCCTCTTATTAAAAAGCACCAGTTGGAGAGCAACCGCTATCATTTGCATTCATTACTGTTAGTTTACATTGAGTATGACTTGACTGGATCTCTTTTACCATGAATTACAATGTCTAGTCAGTCCTTGATCTTTAAAGGTGCTCTGCATTTATGTTTTGCAGGTCTCAGAAAGGGCTAGCGAGATACCATCTTGTTATATCATATTATGATTGTTTTGAGAAAGTGTTGTCATCCGAGATTTATTATTATTGCTCGCTAGTTGATTATGCCATTGATATGAGTAAACTTGAGACCTAAGCATTATTGCGAATGTGGTTAGTTATAATCTTTGCTGAAAACTTGAATGCTGGCTTTACATATTTACAACAACAAGAGCAAACAGAGTTTGTAAAAGTTTTTCTTTATCACTTTCAGTTTGTCAACTGAATTGCTTGAGGACAAGCAAAGGTTTAAGCTTGGGGGAGTTGATACGTCTCCGTCGTATCTACTTTTCCAAACACTTTTGCCCTTGTTTTGGACTCTAACTTGCATGATTTGAATGGAACTAACCCGGACTGATGCTGTTTTCAGCAGAATTACCATGGTGTTATTTATGTGCAGAAAAAAGTTCTCGGAATGACCTGAAACTTCACGGAGCAACTTTTTGGAAAATATAAAAAATACCTGCAAAAGATGAAGGCCAGGGGACACACCTGTCCACGAGGGTGGGGGGCGCCTGCCCCTCTAGGGCGCCCCTACCTCGTGGGCCCCCTGGAGCTCCTCCGACTCCAACTCCAACTCTATATATTGTGTTTCGGGGAGAAAATCAGAGAGAAGAATTCATCGCGTTTTACGATACGGAGCCGCCGCCAAGCCCTAAAACCTCTCGGGAGGGCTGATCTGGAGTCCGTTCGGGGCTCCGGAGAGGGGAATCCGTCGCCATCGTCATCATCAACTATCCTCCATCACCAATTTCATGATGCTCACCGCCGTGCGTGAGTAATTCCATCATAGGCTTGCTGGACGGTGATGGGTTGGATGAGATTTATCATGTAATCGAGTTAGTTTTGTTAGGGTTTGATCCCTAGTATCCACTATGTTCTGAGATTGATGTTGCTATGACTTTGCTATGCTTAATGCTTGTCACTAGGGCCCGAGTGCCATGATTTCAGATCTGAACCTATTATGTTTTCATCAATATATGAGAGTTTCTTGATCCTATCTTGCAAGTCTATTCACCTATTATGTGTTATGATCTGTTAACCCCGAAGTGACAATAATCGGGATACTTACGGTGATGACCGTAGTTTGAGGAGTTCATGTATTCACTATGTGTTAATGCTTTGTTCCGGTACTCTATTAAAAGGAGCCGTTAATATCCCTAGTTTCCATAAGCAACATCTATATTTTATTTAACAAATTTATTCATGAATAAATTTAAAAAGTTTGCCCTAAACCATTTTTATGTTCATGCCAACTTAGCAATCTACTTACTAGAATTCTGAATCTAGCTCATTGCTACTTTTTTGGGTTCATGATAGGGTTTGATTTGGTTTACTTAACTCTAACATTTGATGATCAACTAAGTTATTTCTCAGACAACCCTAATGCATTTACAAATACCAAATTTAGAAAATTTTCTGTCTCGTTCGCATGAAATTACTGATTTTTCATAAATATTATCTATCACTTACCAAAATTACTGATTTTTTGACGATTTTTTTCTACGAATGAACAGAGTGTCAATCCCAGTTCTTCTGGTCAGTTAATTTATTCCGAATCAGCGCTATCAGAGTTGAGTTAGACTGGACATGTTGCACCCTATGTTATGAAACTGGGTTTACATATATGAACAGGATCTCGATATTTCGGCATAACGTGGATCTATGCCTGTAAACTACCTAGCCTATCAATATAATATCTATTTCGCTTAATTTTATTTTGCACAATTGCTTCTAGTCATAAATATGCCGAACTTACTTGTATAGGCTACTAATTACCGCTTGATTATTATTCATTGGAATTTCTAAATTATTTTGACTCTAACTTTGCTATGCAGGACTAGATTCCAGTGTGGTTGTAAGAAATATCGACAACTTGTTAGACGCTAATACATCTGAGAAATTTTTGGCTCGCCTTAATGTGAAAATCAATAAACTTTTTGGGGTGATTATCCTCAAGTCGAATGTTGGAACGAAGTTCCATATACTTGTAGGGTTATCATCTGCTACATTTCTGCAAGGATTCCGGGACACCCATCTCTTTAAACCGAATAGGCCGGTGATCGACGAGCCTGATGATGTACGGCACAGGGATAAGGGTTGGGGTTTTCCATATGAGATAGCCGACATCCGGCTCGCCACTCCCTCCTCAGGCATTGTCTTCGGTGGTGGCTGGTGGCTTCCCCCGAGAATGAATGAGGCTGACTTAAACAACCTTACCACGTCACGGGACTGGCAGTCACCCCGACTCGGAACGAGTTTCCAATGGTCTTCCGCGCTCTCAGCAGGCTACACGCATTCACAAGTGGGCCAGTCACCCTCTACGCCCTCACAACTTCCCATCGACAACGACCAATCCTCACCCGAAGGCGGTGGCGTCCTTGAAGCGGCTTGGATCCTTAAATGCCGGTTCTTCAGGACTTCACAATTCAGCGCGTCATTCAGCATTCGATCTGCATGTCGGTGTCAAAACGGATCTCGGGTAGTGGGTCCCGAACTGTGCGTCTAGGCCGGATGGTAACAGGAGGCAGGGAACACGATGTTTTACCCAGGTTCGGGCCCTCTTGATGGAGGTAAAACCCTACGTCCTGCTTGATTAATATTGATGATATGGGTAGTACAAGAGTAGATCTACCACGAGATCAAGGAGGCTAAACCCTAGAAGCTAGCCTATGGTATGATTGTTGTATATGGAGTTGATTGCCTACGGACTACAACCCTCCGGTTTATATAGACACCGGATAGGGTTAGGGTTACATAGAGTCGGTTACAATGGTAGGAGATCTTGAATATCCGCATCGCCAAGCTTGCCTTCCACGCCAAGGAAAGTCCCATCCGGACACGGGACGAAGTCTTCAATCTTGTATCTTCATAGTCCAGGAGTCCGGCTGAAGGTATAGTCCGGCTACCCGAACACCCCCTAATCCAGGACTCCCTCAGTAGCCCCTGAACCAGGCTTCAATGACGACGAGTCCGCGCGCAAATTGTCTTCGGCATTGCAAGGCGGGTTCCTCCTCCAAGTCCTTCATAGAAGATTGTAAACACCAAGAGTAGTGTCCGGCTCTGCAAAATAAGCTTCCACATATTGCCATAGAGAGAATAATATTAACACAAATCAAATCTGCTGACGTATTCCGCAGTGCGTCATCACACTACAGCCAAGTCTTTCACTCGAATCGTTTTCACTTTTCCACCTCAGCATGTTTTGCGAGGCGGTTTCCTTGGCACGTCTTGTCAAAGCAGAGATCGTGTGCCCCCCTTTTACGGGATTCTCATCAATACGGACGTGGGTAACCCAATCGTGCCCGTTAGCATGTTTTCTCGATTAAAGGCGAGTCCCAAACGGTTACGGGGAGGGCTCCTGGTATTCAACCTCTTATAAAGAGACCAGGGCCTTACTCCTTTTCTCCAATCCAAAACAAGTTCGCCCGTCGCCTCGAGTTCCAACACCCTAGGCTCCAGATTCCGGCGCCTCAGACCTTCGACAATGTCCGGTTCCGACCTTCAAGGCCGATGGATGCCCTCTCCGTCACGGAGGAGGACATGCTAAAGTTGAGAGAGCTAAGTTCTTGACCGCCGAATTTGCACAGGTTGCCTGCTCAAGGCAGGCTATCCCCAGTCCCCAGCCCGGTGAGAGCGTAGTGTTCGTGTCTCACTTCCTTCGGGGGTTAGGCTTCCCGATGGACCCCTTTGTGAGGGGACTGCTGTTTTATTACGGGCTGGAATTCCACGACTTAGCTCCGGAGTCCATCCTCCATATCTCCTCGTTTATCGTTGTATGCGAAGCGTTCCTCCGTGTTACCCCTCACTTCGGATTATGGCTCAAGACTTTCAAAGTGGAGCCGAAGATGATCAAGGGACGGCACGCAGAGTGCGGAGGCGCTGTTATAAGCAAAAATGCTGATGCTCCATGGCCCGAGGGCTCTTTTCAAGAGGAGCTAGGCTTGTGGCAACGAGAGTGGTTTTATATCACCGCTTCCCGGAGCACCAAGTGGGTGGCGCTTCCTGCCTTTCGCTCGGGTCCCCCACCACGGCTAGCGTCATGGGTTAACAGAGGGTTAGATTGGGGTTTGCCCAAGACGTGCCCCGTTACAGGGCCGAATTAAGGATCTCTTGGAAGGAGACCTCAGCTTGGTCAAGGTGACGCAGGTCATGCTGATTCGCCGAATATTGCCCGGCAAACGTCGCCCCCTTCGCCTGTGGGAGTTTAATCCAGAGGGACCGCGAGCTCTCCAGAACTTTATGGGCGCAACGCCCGCGGAGATGTATAGACTGTTCTTCGGATCACAAGAGATGTGTCCGGATTTAAAGGACGCAGGCCTAAGCTGCAATCGCCCGGATACTCAAGTAAGCAACCTTGTGCCCGGACCTTCTATCCGTATAATTGTCATAAACTTGCCCCTAAAAGAGCCGTCCTTTTAAACAGGAGTGGATAGCGGAAGGGCGAAGCTGATCAGGTGTCCGGCTCCCCTTCCTGAAACCAGGCCGGATCCCGTGCTGGTCAGGATGCTGGAGGTAATGCCTTTGGAGGGGGAGGACAAGGAAGCTATGGCCTCCTCGAAGGAGTGCTCCAAAGGGAGGAACCGACAATTCCTCTCCTAAGGGGAAGAAGAGAGCCGCCTCTGACGACCCGGAAACCATGGCCTCGAAGCGGGGGAGAAAATCCTCGTCAGAGGGTCCAACGCCGGGAGTTCCTCGGCCGGACTACCCCCTCAAGGGGATCAGCCCTCCAGCGAGCCGTAAGTGGAGAAAGATTTTCCTTTTGAGGGATGAGGGAAATCCTTGATTTATATCTGAGAAGATTAACCAAACCTTTACCTTGTAGCTCGGACCTCAGCCCTTCTCAGCAGAGCTCGTCTTCGGGGGATCTCCTTCCGGAGATGATGGAGAGCGGGACGCCTCCCCCTGTCGTGCCGCCTAGCGAGGCGGGCGACCCTGAGGTGTCGTCGCGGAGGGTTTCTCCAAATCCGGCAGGGGCGGAAGGTGGCTATGCGGACCCCCGAGGTTCTCTGCGTCCGGCCTTCAAAAGAGGTCATGGGAGAAGCCCGACACCATCTGGTGCTCGGCTGGAGGAGCTAAAGATTTTGCTGGGGCGAGCTTCTATCTCAGAGGAGCACCGCGCATTGATGGGCACGGTGATTGAAAGGATTTCATCTGTAGACAGCGGATTGTATGAGGCCGTCAAAAGTTTACTGACGGGTTTCAAGGTACATTAAATAATGTATAGTTTGGTCAGTTGCGCATGAATAAGATGTGCCCTGTGTAGATAGTAGCCCCTGAGACTCTGCGCGTCGTCAAGAAATGACGGCACGCGGAGGATCATAATCCCAGGTCTAAGATGTCGCCTTTGAATGTAGGCGGCAGGGTGTCCGGAATCGAGCCGAACTGACGATTTTGCCGAACTAACGCGGCAACTAGAAGTGGCAGATGCCGACATCACGCTTGTCGATAAGCGGCTTGATGAGGCTCAAGGTATGTAATTCCTCGGGCGGCATCAGGTAAGAACAGTTTTATGCCTGTGTCTTACGATGTGTGTGCTTGACGCAGATGGTGCGGCCGCCGTGGAGAGTCTTAGGGCAGAACTTGCCCGAGCTAAAGAACAAGCCAGCGAAAGTGATGCGGCCACCAGGAAAGCCCTTGAAGAGCTAAGAGCCGAACAGGCTGCTCATTGCCGAAGCAAAGAAGAGATGGCCGAGATGGCCGAAAAGTTAAAAAGCTACAGACCGTTGCAGACTTCTTGAAAAAGAAGACCAGGCGAAACAGACGGACTTAGAGAAGGCCGTTGCCAATGCCAAGGATGCGCGCTTTGCAATGAGAGCTGCGAAGGAGGAGCTGCGTCAGGCCGAACAGATTGCGGCTGGAAAGCCCTTTATGCTGCGAAGGAAATTTTGTGATCCGAAGTTTTCTCCGTTGGACCGGATGTGGAGTGTGGAGGATACCTATCTGGACTTGGCAGCGAGTGCTGCTGATGCGACCGAACACTTTCGAGATCAGAAAGATCGCGAAGTGGAAAAGCTTTTCTGGTCGCAGTTGCACAATCCAGAGCGTCCACTGGCAGTGGATGATCGTTTGGCTCAATGGGCCGAACTGAATAGGTTGTCTGGACTCGCCATGAAGTACGTCATGGGTCACCTATGGCCGGGGAGATCAGAGCCGAAGAGTTATTTCAGCTTGGTGCAGCAATTCCTTGACGTGGTGCCGCGTATAAATGCAATGAAGAGGTCAGCATGCATAGAGGGCGCTAGGATGGCTCTTGCCTGTGTTAAGAAATACTGGGCAGAGATGGAGACCACCGTTGTTGCGTCCCGAGATTCGGACAAAAGCCGAGTACCCTCCGAGCACTATTTTCAGGAAGTTCTTGAAGGCGCTCGTGTAATAGAGACGCAGTGCCCGAAAGATGCTATGTTATGATAGCATATGTAATTATAAAGTAATATTTTGATAAACTGTAGTGGCCTTTTTTATACTTGTGCCTCCAAGTATTGGGAACACCTCCTGTGCGGCCGTTTTAAGATATATATATATATATATATATATATACAGAATCTGAAAGATGGCAGTCGTTGGCTTCAGCCCCCACGCACATAGTGCGGGGGTGCTCGCAGAAGACGCATTTTCACACTTAACCCAACGTCTTGGTCCTACAAAGGAGGTGATAGCGTAGCGGGCCAGGCAACCGGACTATAATGCTTTAACACTTTCACTTAGCCATATGAGTTTGACAGTGAGACTATTTAGGTAGCCCCTTGGTGGCAACTGCGCTCGTCCGAGTTCGGGGCGCGTATGTGCCTGACCGAGAAGCGGCCCTTCGTTAAAGCGGAGGAATCCAATAGATTCCGATAGGTCATCGAGTGGCTGACCAGTCTCACGCTGCATCATGACAGTCATTTTTCGGCTTTCTCTACTGAGGTGCTCGCCCGGCCGAACCGGGGCACAATCGCAGTAGTTCTCCTGGTGCTACCTTAGTCGATAGAGTGGAACATAAGGTAGCCGAACTCAGGAGCCGGGCAACCCAAATTTGACCAAAGACATGATTCAGAGCTGATGCATATAATGCCAAAACTCGCGACGCCGAACACTCCCTAAGGTGTTCGGTCTTTATGAGTGCGGGCGAAACAACACTCTTTATTAAAAAAGCCCCTAGTGTCTAGGTACGTGCAAAAATGCTGACGTGGCCACATGCCAAGACGCCAGCCTCCTCCTTGGTTATATCAGAAAGAAAATACCAGGGGATGTGTAGCAACAAGAGACAGTAAAAAAGGTTTACGCAGGGTCTTAATCTGAAAAGAATCCTTTAGGACAGGTCCGTACTGCATGTCTGCGCCTGTGTCTCCGTTGTGCCGTATCCTGGATGGGCGTCGCACGACGTTCATCTGTAAAAGAGAGGAACTGAGTTGAAAACGGGTCGTGCCGAAAAAGTTTAAAATAAGCAAAGTATAAAGTAAGATATATAAGATTGAGCTTTATTGTCTCTTATTGTATATGCATGGAGCCCCTAGTGCGGGGGTATATGGCTTCTAGGCCTGCATCAATGATGATTTTGCACCAAACTCGTCTATCCGCGTTCGTGGTCTTGAATGACCTATTTCGAAGTTTTTTTTGGCCGGTGAGGCCATTTTGCTGTGGGGCTGTCAAAGCGGCCGCACAGTCCTCCGCTTGGGGAGGCGCACTTTAGTGCTTTCCCTTCAAAGAGATGATGCCTCGTGGACCGGGCATCTTAAGCGTAAGAGATGCATAATGCGGTATTGCGTTAAAGCGAGCGAAAGCTTCGCGTCCCAGTAGTGCTTGATAGCGACTTGAGAATGAGACGACATGGAAGGTCAGCTTTTCGTGGCGGAGGTTATCGGCAGAGCCGAATATGACTTCGAGCCAGAGAAAACCCATACAATGGGTGTCCGGACCAGGTATTACCCCTTGAAAGGAGGTTTTGCTGCGGCGGATTCTTGCTGGGTTTATCCCCATGTGCTGGATTGTATCCTGATATATCAGGTTTAGTCCACTGCCGCCGTCCATAAGGACATTTGAAAACTGGAGTCCGCCAATTATTGGATCGAGTATCAAGGTAGTCCAGCCTACATTCTTGATATTCCTAGAATAATCTAGCTGATCGAAGATGATCGGTTTTGACAACCAGTGGCAGGACCCTTTGGGGATGGGCCGTGTGGTGCATACCTTTACGGGCGCCGCACGTTTTGTTATGTGAAGTGAGTTCACTATTTTTACTTCTTGTGGGAAGTTCTTTTGTTTCCTGGTGCCCACCCAACGGAGGGGTCGTCCTCGTCTTCGCTTGGTGTGTCGAGCCCCTTGTGTTCGGCATTGAGTCTGCCGGATTGTTTGAAAACCCAACAGTCTCTGTGGGTATGGTTAGCAGGCTTCCCGGGAGTACTGTGTATCTGACATATCCTGTCCAGGATTTTATTTAGGTTGGATGGATCGTCCCTGTTATCCTGGGGAGGCGATTTTTCCTGATTTTGTCGTGAGCCTTTGAATCCGGCATTGACTGCCGTGCTCTTCGGACTTTTGTCCTTAGTCCAGCGACGGTCCTTGTTGCGTCGCGGTTTTCCGTTTCCATCCCTAGTTTCGGATGTACTTGGGTTGCTGGGGCTGCACCTTGCCAACCAGCTGTCCTCCCCTGCACAAAAGCGGGTCATGAGGCTTGTTAGTGCGGCCATTGTTCTTGGCTTTTCTTGGCCGAGGTGTCTGGCGAGCCATTCGTCTCGGACGTTATGCCTGAAAGCTGCTAAGGCTTCGGCGTCCGGACAGTCGACTATCTGATTCTTTTTAGTGAGGAATCTATTCCAGAACTGCGGAGCTGATTCTCCGGGTTGTTGAGTTATGTGACTAAGGTCGTCTGCATCCGGAGGGCGGACATAGGTCCCTTGAAAGTTTGCTCGGAAAGCATCCTCGAGCTCTTCCCAGCTTCCAATTGTGTTTTCGGGAAGGCTTTTAAGCCAATGCCGGGCTGGCCCTTTAAGCTTAAGGGGTAGATATTTTATGGCGTGGAGATCATCTCCTCTAGCCATGTGTATGTGGAGGATATAATCCTCGATCCAAACTCCAGGGTCTGTTGTTCCATCATATGCCTCTATGTTTACGGGTTTGAATCCCTCTGGGAATTCATAGTCCAGGACCTCATCGGTGAAACATAGGGGGTGTGTGGCTCCCCTGTATTTGGGTGTGTCGGATTCTGATGATGGCTTCATAGCGTTGCTTACGAGAGCTTGCTTTCTTGGCCCATAAATGGACCTGACTGGGCCATGATGCGAGTCCTTAAGTGGGTCGCATGCCGATTTAGGTGCGGCGCCGCTTGCCGCTTTATGGGGTCGTCTATCCGACCGTGTGGCTTTTTCATTTTTTGAATGCGAGGGCTCTAGGGCCTCCTCGTCGAATTCAGGCAGTAGCTTTCTTTTCGGATAGCTTTTAGTGCGGCGACTGCCGCCGTACTTATCTGTGGTATTGATTACTTTGCTCCATCTAATCCGGAGTGCATCTTCTGCTGTTTTAGTTTCCGCTTCTGCTTTTTTAGGCTGCGTGCAGTTGCAACGAGCCTCTCATGGAGATTCTTCTGCTCCATAGGTTTATTCGGCGTGAGGTCGTCTGGAATGCCGTTTTCGCCGGAGGAGGGATGTTCGGTTTCTCTATCCGAGTTGCCCTGTTCGTACGGTTGATCTAAGGCCTGCTCGTCGTCTACCGGCTCGTCCTGCTCTATGGCTGGGTTTTTGTCGAGGCGGGGCTTGGGTCGGCGTTTACGCCGACGCTTTGATTGCTTTTCGGGGGGTCAATCTCCCGTCCCATCCCCTTTTTCCTCGTTGTCGCTTCCTTTAGGGGTATCCACCATGTACACATTGTGAGATGAGGTGGCTGTCCAATGCCTATGGGCGTTGGTTCGTCGGTATCTCCTGCATCGTCATCCATGCTGTCGATGTCTCCGGAGACGAAGTTGAGCACGTCGTTTAAATTGTCGACAGTGGCTACCAAGTGGGTGGTGGGTGGGCTTTGAATTTCTTCATCGTCCGTATCCCATCCTCGCTGACCGTAGTTCGGCCAGGGCTCTCCTGATAAGGAGAGAGACTTGAGAGAGTTCAGGATATCGCCACAAGGCGAGTGCTGAAAGATGTCTGCGGCGGTGAACTCTATTATCGGCGCCCAATCGGATTCGATCGGCAGGGGCGCGGGGGGTTCGGAGTTCGGAAAGGAGTCTGGATCCTCGGAGTCACGGATGATGCAGAGTGTGGGGCTAGTGTTCGGCTCGATCGCCTTTGAGATTGAAGCCCCCGAGGTGACGTCCAACCGCTCATCCTCGATTGGCGCAATAGGCTCCGAGTTAGGGGTCGGAACCGATGCGTGTGCGGCCTCCAGGACACTGTCCAGAGGCAGAGCTAGGTCATGCCCCTCGAGATAGTGCGGCGCGCTTGGCCGTGGCTCGAACCCGTCGAAGATCAAGTCTCCGCGGATGTCAGCCGTGTAGTTTAAGCTTCCAATCCTGACTTGATGGCCAGGGGCGTAGCTTTCGATCTGCTCCAGGTGGCCGAGCGAATTGGCCCGCAGAGCGAAGCCACCAAAGACGAAGATCTGTCCGGGGAGAAAAGTCTCACCCTAGACCGTATCGTTGTTGATGATCAAAGGAGCCATCGGGCCTAAAGGCGACGACACAGAGGAACTCTCAATGAAAGAACCAATGTCGGTGTCAAAACCGGCGGATCTCGGGTAGTGGGTCCCGAACTGTGCGTCTAGGCCGGATGGTAACAGGAGGCAGGGAACACGATGTTTTACCCAGGTTTGGGCCCTCTTGATGGAGGTAAAACCCTATGTCCTGCTTGATTAATATTGATGATATGGGTAGTACAAGAGTAGATCTACCACGAGATCAAGGAGGCTAAACCCTAGAAGCTAGCATACGGTATGATTGTTGTATATGGAGTTGATTGCCTACGGACTACAACCCTCCGGTTTATATAGACACCGGATAGGGTTAGGGTTACATAGATTCGGTTACAATGATAGGAGATCTTGAATATCCGCATCGCCAAGCTTGCCTTCCACGCCAAGGAAAGTCCCATCCGGACACGGGACGAAGTCTTCAATCTTGTATCTTCATAGTCCTAGAGTCTGGCTGAAGGTATAGTCCGGCTACCCGAACACCCCCTAATCCAGGACTCCCTCAGTGTTCCTCCGGTATTTGGGAGTTGCATAATCTCATAGTCATAGGAACATGTATAAATTATGGAGAAAGTAATAGCAATAAACTAAACGATCATAGTGCTAAGCTAACGGATGGGTCATGGCAATCACATCATTCTCTAATGATGTGATCCCGTTTATCAAATGACAACTCATGTCTATGGTTAGGAAACTTAACCATCTTTGATTAACAAGCTAGTCAAGTAGAGGCATACTAGTGACACTCTGTTTGTCTATGTATTCACACATGTACTAAGTTTCTGGTTAATACAATTCTAGCATGAATAACAAACATTTATCATGATATAAGGAAATATAAATAATAATTTTATTATTGCCTCTAGGGCATATTTCCTTCAGTCTCCCACTTGCACTAGAGTCAATAATATAGATTACATAGTAATGATTCTAACACCCATGGAGTCTTGGTGCTGATCATGTTTTGCTCGTGAGAGAGGCTTAGTCACCGGGTCTACAACATTCACATCCGTATGTATCTTGCAAATCTCTATGTC
>NC_053026.1:364382631-364403999 GCF_003073215.2 Triticum urartu | reverse complement strand
GAGAGAGACAAAGGCTGATGAATTATTTATTACTAAACAGAACCAAAAAGCAAGAAACAAAAATAAAATTGGGTTGCCTCCCAACAAGCGCTATCGTTTAACGCCCCTAGCTAGGCATTGACAATTTCGATGATGCTCACATGAAAGACAATAATTGAAGCACAAAGAGAGAATCATAAAACATGTGAAAAACACATATAAGTCTAACATACTTACCATGCACAGGCATCTTATAGGCAAACAAATTATCAAGGCAAGCAAAAACTAGCATATGCAAGGAAGCGGAAAGAAATAGTAGCAATCTCAACATAATGAGGTAATTTAGTAACATGAAAACTTCTACAATCATATTTTCCTCTCTTATAATAATTACATGTGGGATCATAAGCAATTTCAAAAAAATAGCTATCACATAAAATATTTTCAACACGATCCACATGCATGCAAAGTTGACACTCTTCCAAAATAGTGGGATTAACATTAACTAAAGTCATGACCTCTCCAAACCCACTTTTATCAAAAATAACATAAGATTGAACATTCTCAAAATATGTGGGATCTAAAGTTGACACTCTTCCAAACCCACTTTCAATATTATTGCAAACACTATTATCAATCTCATATTCATCATGGGGCTTAATTAAATTTTCAAGATCATAAGAAGAATCACCCCAATCATGATCATTGCAACAAGTAGTAGACATAGAAAAACTAGCATCCCCAAGCTTAGGGTTTTGCATATTATTAGCACAATTGACATCAAGAGAGTTTATAGTAACATCATTGCAATCATGTTTTCATCAAAGGAACTATCAAGTATGGGTGCAATAGCAACGATCTCATGTTTAACATAAGGAACTATAGCAAATTCATCTTCATAAATATTGGCATCATGGCCACAAGAATAGCAAGCATCATGTTCATCAAGGGGTATTTCAATCAAATCATCGAAATCATAATTATCTATAGATTCATGCATATCATTATTTTCTTCCAAAGCAACGGTCATTCGTTCAATAAATTATTTGACATAGACATTATGAGCATAGTTTTCATAGCAATATTTAAGTATGTCAAAATTTTCCGATTCGTAGAGAGTAATATCATACTTTCCAATCAAAGAAGCAACTTCATAAGCACCCTTAAAAGCAACAAATTCTTCAATTTGTTCGATATCGTAGTAACTATAAACACCCTTTGCATAAGAAGATAAGATTTCATTGTCATTAAACTCACATAGGTAGGGGAGGTGTTTTTTAGGGTTCTTAGAGCAACAAGTAAATTCATAAATTTCACAAAGATTCCAAGCATAACACAGCAATCTGTTTATTTGATCCCATAAGAGTCTCCCTTTTTCAGACAAATGGTGACACACAAAATGAGCATGCTCTCTAAAGATTTCCCATCAACCAGGCTAGTTGGGGTTTCAGCATGAGCGCATAGGGATTGAATATGATCCAAGTACAACACTTTAAGTGGATCCATATCAATAGATTTTTAGCAAGCAAAGATGCAAGCAAATGGAAGGCACATGGAAACACAAACAAAGATACATATGGGAAGAAGGCAAAGAAAATGCAAAGGTTTTCGAAAATCATTTTAGAAGCGGGGGAGAGGAAAACGAGAGGCAAATGGCAAATAATGTAATGCGAGGAATGAGAGTTTGTGATAGGTACTTGGTATGTCTTGACTTGTGAGTAGATCTCCTCGGCAACGGCGCGAGAAATCCTTCTTGGAACCTCTTGAGCACTGCGTTGGTTTTCCCTTGAAGAGGAAAGGGTGATGCAGTAAAGTAGCGTAAGTATTTCCCTAAGTTTTTGAGAACCAAGGTATCAATCTAGTAGGAGACTACACGCAAGTCCCTCGTACCTACACAAACAAATAAGAACCTCGCAACCAACGTGATAAAGGGGTTGTCAATCCCTTCACGGTCACTTACGAGAGTGAGATCTAATAGAGATAATAAAAAGATAAATATTTTTGGTATTTTTATGATATAGATTGGAAAATAAAGATTGCAAAATAAACGATAATAGAAAATAGCTTGTTGACGGTAGATTAATATAAAGGAGAATAGACCCGGGGGCCATAGGTTTCACTAGTGGCTTCTCTCAAGATAGCATAAGTATTACGGTGGGTGAACAAATTATTGTCGAGAATTGATAGAAAAGTGCATAATTATGAGAATATCTAGGCATGATCATGTATATAGACATCATGTCTGCGACAAGTAGACTGAAACGATTCTGCATCTACTACTATTACTCCACACATCGACCGCTATCCAGCATGTATCTAGAGTATTAAGTTCATAAGAACAGAGTAATGCATTAGGCAAGATGACATGATGTAGAGGGATAAACTCAAGCAATATGATATAAACCCCATCTTTTTATCCTCGATGGCAACAATACAATGCGTGCCTTGCTGCCCTGTTGTCACTAGGAAAGGACGCCGCAATTCAGAGAAGAATCAAATATTGTTCATAGATCTCCAAGAAGATCGAGGAGAACATTGTATTGAGATCCAAAGAGACAGAAGAAGTCATCTAGCTAATAACTATGGACCTGAAGGTCTGAGGTAAACTACTCACACATCATTGGAGGGGCCATGGAGTTGATGTAGAGGCCCTCCGTGATTGATTCCCCCTCCGGCGGAGCTCCGGAAAAGGCTCAAGATGGGATCTCTTGGGTACAAAAGGTTGTGGCAGGGAAATAGGGTTTCGTGGTGCTCCTCGATGTTTTTGGGGTATATGAATATATATAGGAGGAAGAAGTAGGTCGGTGGAGCCACGAGGGGCCCACGAGGGGGGAGGGCGCGCCCCTGCCTCATGGCCTCCTCGTTGGTTTCTTGACGTCCACTCCAAGTCCCCTGGATCACATTTGTTCCAAAAATAACTCTCCCAAAGGTTTTATTCTGTTTGGATTCCGTTTGATATTCCTTTTCTGCGAGACATTGAAATAGGCAAAAAAACAGCAATTTGCACTGGGCCTTGGGTTAGTAGGTTAGTCCCCAAAATGATATAAAAGTGTATAAATAAGCCCATTAACATCCAAAATAGATAATATAATAGCATGGAACAATCAAAAATTATAGATACGTTGGAGACGTATCAATAGTCGGTGGGTAAGTCATGTCCATTATGTCCCTAAGAAGGGAGGTATTACTGTTGTTCCTAATGATAAAGATGAATTGATCCCACAAAGAATTGTTACAGGTTATAGAATGGTAATTGATTTCCGCAAATTAAATAAAGCTACTAAAAAGGATCATTACCCTTTACCTTTTATTGATCAAATGCTAGAAAGATTATCCAAACATACACATTTTTGCTTTCTAGATGGTTATTCTGGTTTCTCTCAAATACATGTGTCAAAAGAGGATCAAGAAAAGACCACTTTACTTGCCCTTTTGGTACCTTTGCTTATAGACGTATGCCTTTTGGTTTATGTAATGCACCTGCTACCTTTCAAAGATGTATGACTGCTATATTCTCTGACTTTTGTGAAAAGATTGTTGAGGTTTCATGGATGATTTTTCTTATGGAACTTCTTTTGATGATTGCTTAAGCAACCTTGATCGAGTTTTGCAGAGATGTGAAGAAACTAATCTTGTCTTGAATTGGGAGAAGTGCCACTTTATGGTTAATGAAGGTATTGTCTTGGGGCATAAAATTTCTGAAAGAGGTATTGAAGTTGATAAAGCTAAGTTGATGCTATTGAAAAGATGCCGTGTCCTAAGGACATTAAAGGTATAAGAAGTTTCCTTGGTCATGCCGGTTTTTATAGGAGGTTCATTAAAGACTTCTCAAAAATTGCTAGGCCTCTGACTAATCTCTTACAAAAAGATGTTCCTTTTGTCTTTGATGATGATTGTGTAGAAGCATTTGAAATACTTAAGAAAGCCTTGATTTCTGCACCTATTGTTCAGCCACCTGATTGGAATTTACCCTTTGAAATTATGTGTGATGCTAGTGATTATGCTGTAGGTGTTGTTCTAGGACAAAGAGTTGATAAGAAATTAAATGTTATCCAATATGCTAGTAAAACTCTAGACAGTGCCCAGAGAAATTATGCTACTACTGAAAAGAATTTTTAGCAGTTGTATTTGCTTGTGATAAGTTCAGACCTTATATTGTTGACTCTAAAGTAACTATTCACACTGATCATGCTGCTATTAAATATCTTATGGAAAAGAAAGATGCTAAACCTAGACTTATTAGATGGGTTCTCCTACTACAAGAATTTGATTGCATATTATTGATAGAAAGGGAGCTGAGAACCCCGTTGCAGACAACTTGTCTAGGTTAGAGAATGTTCTTGATGACCCACTACCTATTGATGATAGCTTTCCTGATGAACAATTAGCTGTCATAAATGCTTCTCGTACTGCTCCATGGTATGCTGATTATGCTAATTACATTGTTGCTAAATTTATACCACCTAGTTTCACATCAGCAAAATAAAAAAAATTCTATGATTTAAGACATTACTTCTGGGATGACCCACACCTTTATAAAGAAGGAGTAGATGGTGTTATTAGACGTTGTGTACCTGAGCATGAACAGGAATAGATCCTACGCAAGTGTCACTCTGAGGCTTATGGAGGACACCATGCTGGAGATAGAACTGCACATAAGGTATTGCAATCCGGTTTTTATTGGCCTACTCTCTTCAAGGATGCCCGTAAGTTTGTCTTGTCTTGTGATGAATGTCAAAGAATTGGTAATATTAGTAGACGTCAAGAAATGCCTATGAATTATTCACTTGTTATTGAACCATTTGATGTTTGGGGCTTTGATTATATGGGACCGTTTCCTTCCTCTAATGGTTATACACATATTTTAGTTGCTTGTTGATTACGTTACTAAGTGGGTAGAAGCTATTCCAACTAGTAGTGCTGATCATAACACCTCTATTAAGATGCTTAAAGAAGTTATTTTTCCGAGGTTTGGAGTCCCTAGATACTTAATGACTGATGGTGGTTCACATTTTATTCATGGTGCTTTTCGTAAAATTCTTGCTAAGTATGATGTTAATCATAGAATTGCATCTCCATATCACCCACAGTCTAGTGGTCAAGTAGAACTGAGCAATAGAGAGCTTAAATTAATTTTGCAAAAGACTGTTAATAGATCTAGAAAGAATTGGTCCAAGAAACTTGATGATGCATTATGGGCCTATAGAACTGCATATAAAAATCCTATGGGTATGTCTCCATATAAAATGGTTTATGGAAAAGCATGTCACTTACCTCTCGAACTAGAACATAAGGCATATTGGGCCATTAAAGAGCTCAATTATGATTTCAAACTTGCCGGTGAGAAGAGACTATTTGACATTAGCTCACTTGATGAGTGGAGAACCCAGGCCTATGAGAATGCCAAACTGTTTAAAGAAAAAGTTAAAAGATGGCATGACAAAAGGATACAAAAACGTGAGTTTAATGTAGGTGATTATGTATTGTTATACAACTCTCGTTTAAGATTTTTTGCAGGAAAACTCCTCTCTAAATGGGAAGGTCCTTACGTTATCGAGGAGGTCTATCGTTCCGGTGCCATAAAAATCAACAACTTCGAAGGCACAAATCCGAGGGTGGTGAACGGTCAAAGAATCAAACATTATATCTCAGGTAATCCTATAAATGTTGAAACTAATGTTATTGACGTAACCCCGGAGGAATACATAAGGGACACTTTCCAGAACGTTTCAGACTCCGAAAAGGAATAGGTATGTGGTACGGTAAGTAAACCGACTCCAAAACAGTTCTAATAGCCAATTTTTCTCCGTTTTGGAATATTTAGAAAAATAGGAAAATAAGAAGCAGTCCGGGAAAGGACACGAGGTGCTTCCACGAGGGTGGAGGGCGCGCCCTACCCCCTGGGCGCCCCCTGCCTCGTGGGCACCTCGTGCCTCCGGACTCCGTTTTCTTGCACGATACTTCTTTTGGTCGGTAAAAATTCATTATATAATCTCCCGAAGGTTTTGACCACCGTACCACAAATATCCTCTGTTTTTGTTTCGAGCTGTTTCTGCAGCAGATTTAGAGCAAGATGTCATCTCAAGACTCCGACGGAGAGAGCTATGTCTCACATCTCATTGCTGACCCAAAGACCTATGGGGACCTATCTCCTTGTGGTCGAACTACGGATGATGAGGAGGATGCTCATGAGGATCAATGATTCAAGTTCGGAGAGGAGGAGGATGGTTCCTCTACCTCAACCTGGGGATATGCACGTGAAGTTCAAGAAGTCTAGTCTCCCTAAGAGGGCTAAACTGTCTAACAACCGATCTATTCCTTCTCGTTTTCGGCAGAAAAGCAAAGGAGATTTATGTGACAAGATCTTGAAGCTGGTGTCGGTGTCAAAACCGGCGGATCTCGGGTAGGGGGTCTCCGAACTATGCGTCTAAGTGGATGGTAATAGGAGGCAGGGGACACGATGGTTTTACCCAGGTTCGGGCCCTCTTGATGGAGGTAATACCCTACGTCCTGCTTGATTGTTCTTGATAATATGAGTAGTACAAGAGTTGATCTACCACGAGATCAGAGAGGCTAAACCCTAGAAGCTAGCCTATGGTATGATTGTATGTTGTCCTACGGACTAAAACCCTCCGGTTTATATAGACACCGGAGGGCTAGGGTTACACAAGGTCGGTTACAAAGGAGGAGATATACATATCCGTATTGCCTAGCTTGCCTTCCACGCCAAGTAGAGTCCCATCCGGACACGAGACGAAGTCTTCAATCTTGTATCTTCATAGTCCAACAGTCCGGCCAAAGGATATAGTCCGGCTGTCCGGAGACCCCCTAATCCAGGACTCCCTCAGTAGCCCCTGAACCAGGCTTCAATGACGTATGCAAGTCCGGCAGCGCAGTATTGTCTTCGGCATTGCAAGGCGGGTTCTTCTCCAAATTTTGAATGTTTGTTAAGTAGTGTCCGGCCCCATAAATGTTGGACTCTTGGCTTCCGCGCCCAATAAGGGCTATCTTCCACGCGTCGAATGAATACGAGGAGCCAGGGCGTTTTTTACATTCGCCCCCTAGCCAGATAAATAAATTGTCTATTAAAGGGATGGGGATTCTTAGATCCAATCCATACCATCCTCCCACAGCGAGAATCCATCGGAGCGCGCTTCGGAAAAATCCACTCCAACATGGCCGACCACCGCAGCTCCTCCTCTCGCCCCCGTAGCCCTAAGCCCGGTGATTGGGAGAGGTGTTCTGTCTCACACAGTCGATTAGTCGAACTGCAGACTCAGGGATTTCTCCCTCCAGCGTATATGGTTCCCGTCCGAGCCGGGCTCGCCACCTACAATGGCGGGGAGCAAGCGGAGAGCTTCCCCAGCCCCTCTACGGGGGAGCGGGTATGCCTTGTTCCTTACTTATTAAGGGGACTCGGATTTCCAATTCATCCATTCCTCCGCGGGCTCCTGGAGTTTTACGGCCTCCAACTGCATAATTTCACCCCTGCTTCCATATTACACATCGCCGGCTATGTTGCCCTTGCGAGTTATTCCTGGGCTGCGAGGCTCATTTCGAGCTGTGGAAAAGGTTATTTTGCCTCGTCCCCCGCACACAGAAGGGGTCACTTTATCAAGTGGGCGGAGCCGAAATATGGCGCATCGCCGAAACCGGATACCTGTCCGGTACTCCCGAAAGAAGACGTCCGAAGACTGGCCTTCGGAATGGTTTTATATGGAGGACGTCCCCCTTCCGGACCCTGTTCGGCGGGGTCTTCCTGAGTTCAACAATGCTCCTCTGAAGAAACGCCGAAGTTGGCGCCCACGGAGCCCCCAGGAGGAAGACAACGGAGAAGTCCTTTACCTGATGAACCGGATTAAAGCGCTGGCTCAATCAGGATTGACAGTAATCGAGGTTATGTCAATATGCATAATGCGGGGAGTGCAGCCACTTCAATATCGAGGGCACCCCCTGTGGTGTTTTAACGGGGAAGATGATGCCACCCGTTGCGGGCGTAAGGGACCGGACACCGCTGCTGCTTTAGCAAAAATTCTGTCCGAGTTGTTCAAGGGAGAGGAAGAGGAGTTCATCCGCATCAAGCCACGGGATGGATTCTCCATGTACAACCCTCCAAGCTGGGTGAGTTATATCTCCTTACTCCCATTCTTCCCACATTCTTTGTCGTAGGTACTCACCTTGCCATTTTACGGCAGGAACTGCGAAAAGCCGTAAGGGAGGTCAACAGCCCATCTCCACAACCAGAGGACCCTGACCGGGCCCTCGGTCCCGGACTCGAAGAAGATCCGGACATATTCGTGGAGCTGATAGACAGGCAGTTCTATCAATTGAGCTGTGATGACGCCATGGTGGCCATTACGGCCGACTATCCCGGACTGCTCCCTGCGTCGCACGTAAGAAAAACCAAAATCCCAACTCCAAAAACTAGGATCCCCTTTTAGACACTTCACCTACCATATACATATGGTGTTTTACAGGGAAGGCATTCGGGACGCCGTGCCGAACCCGCAGCAACTCGCCAACAAGAGGCACCGAGGCCGGGTAGGCCAAAAAGGAAGGCGGTCAGGACGGAGACGCCGGCGCAGAGGTATGACAAAAACCCCGCTCTGTGGTTGTCGTCTTTCTCAAAATGTAATGACGTCCATGTTTCTTTAATAGAAAAAATGCGCTCGCCGGAATATGTCCGGAGAGGCTGCCGATCATGCTTCCACCAGTCGGGCTCCAGGGCCGGACATAGAGGCGGAAGCCGACATGGGGCGGACGCCGGATACTCCTCCTACAGAGGATGCGGATAGACTGTCCGCTACAAATTCAGAAGTGGAGAGCGCCATGAATCATAGGCGTCGCCGGGCCGTACTCCGTGACGCTTGCTTCTCACCAGAGGCATTTGATGCCTTCAATTCTGGAGACGCGTACCTCCGTGCTGCTCAAAATGGTCTAGCCAGAGCCACGGACCAGTATGTAAGGGATGTACGGGTAAGCAAATCTGACGATTATATGTATCAGTAGCCCCTGAGACTTGAAACAGTTGGCACAACTGATTTAAGGATCATTATTGTGCAGGTTCTTACAGAGAAGAATACTCGACTGTCACAGGAGCTGGAGGAATGCAAGACCCAACTTCGGGCCGCCATTGCCGCATTGAAGGAACCTGAAAAGTCCCCAGCTGGTAACATTTGTTTCAAAGAATGATAGGTACCATATAGTGTGCGGCATGGCTGCAGATCTAACAATAGATATTGCAGATGACTCCGGAGAGAATCCGGAGGACCAGCATGTCGTACGACAGCTAAAGGCTGGCGAACGCGTGCTGACTAAGGTCAGGCGGGAGAAAAACAATCTCCAAGACGCCAATACCAAGCTGAGCGTGGAACTGAAAGATGTTCGAGCCCAGCTTGCGGACTCCGAGAAGGAGAATAAGCGGCTTCGACGCGGCATTTTCAGTAAGTGCTTGAACGAACCCTTAAAAGGGTGCGGCGGAGAAGCCGGCTAACAGAGTTATGTCTGCAGGTATGCTGACGGGTCGTCCCGCGGAGGAGATGCCCGGGTCTGCGGGTGATCTTCTATCCCGAGCTCTCACAACTGCACGAACAAGTTCGGCAGGTGATGCAAGGTATTGCCCAGGCCTTGTGGCCATCCGTCTCCCTGCCAGAAGGCATTGGAGAGCTTGCGGAGAAGCTCAAGGGAGCACGGCGGCGCTTCCGATTATGGAAGATATCGGCCTGCCGTCAAGGTGCCAGGGAAGCCTGGGCCATGGTGAAGACGCGGTATACCAAGGCTGACCCAAACCACATGGCCGAGGTCGGACCTGTGGGGCCCGATGGGAAAGAGATCCCCGTTAGCTTAGTGTATGGGCAAGTAGAATTAGCCGCAAAGTATTCCCAACAGGATTGTAGGCTAGACAGCCTGTTGGATGGTATAGAAGAGGAATTTAGTCAGTCTACATGACTATGTAATTAAAGTGACATGTATAATGCCTTCTAGCCGGATTGTAAATCATTTGTCATGGCGGACCTTTTCGCTTCAACCTCGGGACCCGATAGTCCGGAGTGTATCCGAATACCCGCTCAGTTATATAAGAACCGGGGTATGCGTGGAAACCAGGCGTAGGGGTCATTAGTGCTTGAACAGACAAGTACCCAACTAGTTATGTTATATTACATGGGTAGTAAGAAACATCTTCCAGGGAGAATAGTTCCGTTAAGGGTTCCTTTCCCTGGGTACGCATGCCCTAAAGTGCATGTCCGGACTGCGAGAGGAAACGCAGGCAAAAACATCTGGGGGCACATATGAGATAAATAAAAATCATCTTTTGTTCACCGACCGAATATTCCCTTAAGAACGCTAGCTTTCGGCTTCACCCAGTCTGAGGTACACATCCGGCTGACCCGGCAGTAACAATCGCAGAGGTGCTCCCCTTATGCCCTAGCCGAATTAACGGGAACGTAGGGCATAAATACAAGAGCCAGGCAACCCAGCTTGGCCAAAACTTAAGTCATATCGATGCATATAATGGCGAAGAAAAGGTACATGCGGAAGAATAACACATGTGCGGGGCATGAAGCCCAGATAAATAATTAAGCTTCTGTGTAAGAAGCCCCCAGGTATAATGAGCGCGGTTAGCGCGTCAATAGTGTGCAAGCAAGGCACAAGTTGGCCCTTGAAGGCCTTGAGAAAGAATAAAAGAAAGAAAGAGAAAAAAGACAGATAATGTATATGCAAAAAATGGACAGAGGAAGGAGACGAACATAGAGTCCGGCACTAGGCGTAGAATCTTCGGAGCCTGGCTGCGTTCCATGGGTTCGGCTCAAGTCGATTATTCGATGCATCCCGCAGACGGTACGCTCCACCGGTCAGAACTTGGTCAATAATGAAGGGACCTTCCCATTTGGGCTCGAGCTTGGTCTTTTTCTTCTCCGGCAGGCGTAGAACTACTCGCCAATGTTATAAGTTTTGGCCCGTACTTCTCTGCTTTGGTATCTGCGAGCCTGTTGCTGATAGAATGCGGAACGGGCTTTTGCCACGTCGCGCTCCTCCTCCAGGGTGTCCAGACTGTCCTGCCGATCGAGCTCGGCTTCTCTTTCTTCGTACATGCGCACTCGAGGTGAGTCATGAATTATGTCGCAGGGCAGAACCGCCTCTGCGCCGTACACCATAAAGAAGGGTGTGTATCCGGTAGTACGATTCGGCGTGGTCCGCAGCCCCCAGAGTACGGAGTCGAGCTCCTCTACCCAGTGCGTGTTAGACTCCTTTAAGGACCAGCACTAATCTGGGTTTGATGCCGCTCATGATAATACCATTTTGCTTGCTCAACTTGGCTGTTGGTTTTGTGGGTGATAGACAGAAGCATAATCGAGCTTGATGCCCATGTTGCTGCACCAGAGTTTTACCTCGTCGGCCATAAAGTTCGTGCCATGTCAGTGATGATGCCGTGGGGGACGCCATAACGGTGTACAACCCCGGATATGAAGTCTATCACCGGTACAGGATTCAGCCGTTTTAACAGGTTTGGCTTCTATCCATTTGGTGAATTTATCCACCATGACCAGTAAGTATTTTTTTCTTATGGGTTCCCCCTTTAAGGGGTCCAACCATGTCAAGCCCCCAGACCGCGAAGGGCCAGGTAATGGGGATTGTTTGGAGGGCGGTGGGTGGCATGTGGCTTTGGTTTGCAAAAAGCTGGCAACCGACGCAGCGTTGGACCAAGTCCTGTGCATCTACCCGGGCCGTCGGCCAATAAAAACCTATACGGAAGGCCTTGCTTACAAGGGCTCCGGGCTGCGGCGTGGTGGCCGCCAGTCCGGCGTGAATTTCTGCCAAAAGTTTTCGCCTTCCTCTTCGAGATGCACCTTTTGAAGGACTCCGGTAGTGCTTTTTTTATACAGCTCTCCCTCATGGACCCTGTAGGCTTTAGATCACCGGACTATGCCGCGTGCCTCATTTTGGTCCTTGGGAAGTTCCTGCCTAGTTAGGTAGGCCAGGAATGGTTCTGTCCACGGGGCGATGATGGCCATTATTACGTGGGCTGAAGGTGTTATTTCGGTGGCAGAGCCTCCGATCATGTCAGAGTGTTCGGTATCGAGCATTTTGGTCGGGTCCGGACTATTGTTACCGGTGTCCCCTTCCCATACCACGGATGACTTAAACAACCTTTCCAAAAAGATGTTGGGGAGATCGCATCGCGTTTTGCGCTGATGCGGGCGAGGATATCTGCCGCCTGATTGTTTTCCCGAGCCACATGGTGAAATTCGAGCCCCTTGAACCGAGCTGACATCTTTAGGACGGTGTTGCGATAGGCCGCCATCTTCGGATACTTGGCATCGAAGTCTCCATTTATTTGGGATATTGTGAGGTTCGAATCCCCACGCACCTCCAGGCGTTGAATGCCCATGGCAACTGCCATCCGGAGACCATGTAACAGGGCTTAGTATTTGGCTACATTGTTGGAGTCCGTATACAGTATCTGTAGTACGTATTGAACTGTATCTCCGGTTGGGGACGTAAGGACGACGCCAGCCCCCAGACCAGCCAACATTTTGGAGCCTTCGAAGTGCATGATTGAATTGGAGCATGCGTCGTACTCTTTAGGTAGTTCGGCTTCCGTCCATTCGGCGACAAAGTCGGCCAATACTTGCGATTTAATGGCTTGCCAGGGTTTGTATGTTATGTCGAACGGGAGGATCTCAATGGCCCATTTGGCAATTCGGCCCGTGGCGTCGCGGTTGTTTATAATATCATTAAGTGGCACTTCCGAGGCTACTGTAATCGAACACTCTTGAAAGTAGTGTCGCAGCTTTCGGGATGCCATGAATACCGCATAGGCTATCTTTTGATAATGTGGGTACCGTGACTTGCATGGAGTGAGGACAGTGGATACATAATATACCGGCTTTTGAAGGGGGGATTTATGTCCGTCCGCTTCTTGTTCGACGACGAGCACTGCGCTTACAACCTGGTGAGTTGCCGCAATGTACAACGGCATTGGTTCGCCGATGTTTGGCGCGGCCAGGATTGGGTTGGTTGCTAGTATGGCTTTTATTTCTTCCAATCCGGCTGTGGCAGCGTCCGTCCACTCGAAGTGGTTGTTGCGTCGAAGGAGGCGATAAAGGGGTAATGCCTTTTCTCCTAAGCGGGAGATAAAGCGGCTTAGAGCCGCCACACATCCAGTTAATTTCTGGATTTGTTTGTGGTCTGATGGGGTAGCTAACTGTGACAGAGCTCGGATTTTGGCCGGATTAGCTTCAATTCCTCTATTGGAGACAATGAAGCCCATGAGCTTTCCGGCCGGTACGCCGAAAACGCATTTTTCCGGATTGAGCTTGATGTCGCATTTTCGGAGGTTGTCGAATGTGAGCCTCAAGTCGTCTATTAGAGAGTCGACGTGCTTGGTTTTGACGACCACGTCATCTACGTACGCCTCTACTGTTTTGCCGATCTGTTTATTCAGACATGTCTGAATCATGCGTTGATATGTTGCGCCGGCGTTTTTGAGCCTGAAAGGCATTGTGTTGAAACAGAAGGGGCCGTATGGTGTGATAAATGCCGTTGCAGCTTGGTCGGTGTCGGTGTCAAAACCGGCGGATCTCGGGTAGGGGGTCCCGAACTGTGCGTCTAGGCCGAATGGTAATAGGAGGCAGGGAACACTTTGTTTTACCCAGGTTCGGGCCCTCTCGATGGAGGTAATACCCTACTCCTGCTTGATTAATATTGATGATATGGGTAGTACAAGAGTAGATCTACCACGAGATCAAGGAGGCTAAACCCTAGAAGCTAGCCTATGGTATGATTGTTGTGTATGGAGTTGATTGCCTACGGACTACAACCCTCCGGATTATATAGACACCGGATAGGGTTAGGGTTACATAAAGTCGGTTACAATGGTAGGAGATCTTGAATATCCGCATCACCAAGCTTGCCTTCCACGCCAAGGAAAGTCCCATCCGGACACGGGACGTAGTCTTCAATCTTGTATCTTCATAGTCCAGGAGTCCGGCTGAAGGTATAGTCCGGCTACCCGAACACCCCCTAATCCAGGACTCCCTCAGTAGCCCGTGAACCAGGCTTCAATGACGACGAGTCCGGCGCGCAAATTGTCTTCGGCATTGCAAGGCGGGTTCCTCCTCCAAGTCCTTCATAGAAGATTGTAAACACCAAGAGTAGTGTCCGGCTCTGCAAAATAAGCTTCCACATATTGCCATAGAGAGAATAATATTAACACAAATCAAATCTGCTGACGTATTCCGCAGTGTGTCATCACGCTACAGCCAAGTCCTTTACTCGAATCGTTTTTTACTTTTCCACCTCAGCATGTTTTGCGAGGCGGTTTCCTTGGCACGTCTTGTCAAAGCAGAGATCGTGTACCCCCTTTACGGGATTCTCATCAATACGGACATGGGTAACCCTAACCGCGCCATTTATCACGGCGCTTGGGAGGCAAGCGAGTTTTACTAGGCTGGTGGGGATGCACAACCGCATCCGCCCATATAAGGGGATAAGGATCCACCTTTTTACCTATGCCTTCTTCCTCCTTTGCCTGTCCATCTCCTGCGCACTCGAGCTCCAGCGCCCAAGCCCGCACTTCCTACCTCAACCTTCTCCAGCAATCTCCGAAGCAGGAGGCAAGTGGATGGTCTCCTCCGTCACGGAGGGCCATGTCAAAAAGCTAAGGAAGGCCGGATACTTGTCCAAAGACATCGCGCACCGGCTTCCCGAGGAGGGGCAGCTTATCCCCACCCCAGGCCCCATGAGAGGGTAGTATTTCTTCCCCACTTCCTCCACGGACTGGGTTTTCCACTCCACCCATTTGTCCGGGGGCTCATGTTTTACTATGGCCTGGATTTCCACGATCTGGCCCCGAACTTCATCCTCAACATCTCGGCGTTTATCGTCGTGTGCGAGGCTTTCCTCCGCATCCGCCCCCATTTCGGCCTCTGGCTCAAGACCTTCAACGTCAAGCCCAAGGTGATGCGCGGCAGCCAGGCGGAGTGCGGAGGCGCCATGGCGGGCAAGATGGCCAACGTCCTATGGCTCGAGGGCTCCTTCGTGGAGACCCTGAAGGGGTGGCAATCGTGGTGGTTTTACATCACCGAGCCGCACGATCCGAAATGGACCGCAGCCCCCGAGTTCCGATCCGGACCCCCCACGCGGCTTATGTCCTGGAAAGAGACGGGCCTGTCGTGGGGCGACGAAAAAGAGCTGACCGGACTGCAGACATGCATCCAGTCCCTGGTGAGCAGGCCGATCAAGCTCGTCGATGTAGTCCAGGTTATGCTCGTCCTCCGGATCCTCCCGTGTCAACCACGGGACTTTAATCTGTGGGAGTTCGACCCGGCGCAGCACCGAACCCTTAACAGGCTCTTCGACACGACGTATGAAGACGTTTGGAGGGTGCTAACCAAAGGCGTCGAGGCTCCCACATTCGCTTCCGAGGACCGCAGATACAGCTCGCAGCGTCACGCTAGCGAGGTAGGCTATTTTCACCTTTTATAGGATGTTAAGTTTTTTCATAGTTTGACTCTATGCGGGATCTAAACTCCCTTACCTTTGACAGGCTTGGCGGGCGAAGTCCAGATCGATTAACTGTCCGGCTCCCTTGCCCGAAGACCCAGCCCCCGCTCTACTAGCGAAGCTGCTGGTTCCGGCACCTTATGTGGTGCCGGAGAAGAAGGCCAAGAAGAAGAAGGCCACGGGGACTCGAAAGAGTTCCCGACATATGGTGGTGTTGGACTCGTCGTCCGATGAGTCCGAGACGCCCTCCTCCCGCGAAAACGAGGAGGAAGAAGAAAACTCTCCCCCCCCAGCGGAGGGAGGAGAGAAGAGGAAGGCCGCCCCAACAGGGGAGGCCGAGGGGTCTAGGAAAAGGAAGACCCCTCCGCCGGACTACGCCCCCAACGCCGAAGAGGGCGAAGAGGAGTGGCCAAACAGGGCCAAGCGTCTGGCGAAATCGTAAGTTCGGATATCAGAATAACTCATGATGTTCCTTTGTTGCATAGCTTTCCCTAATGTCGAATGTAATTATGCAGTCCGCCCCGGGCCAAACTCAATGAGTCGTCGAGCGGCTCCCTGGATTCATCGGACGTGAACTCAGTTCTGCCAGCTGTCTCCCCCCGCACTGCGGACGACACCGAAGCGGCGTCTCAATGAGCTCCGGGGCAGGAGGAGGTGGTCCTGGAGGAGCCGCAAGGCGACCTCCCGGACCCCAGGAGTAAAGGGGACAAGACCCCCCAGGGCTCCAAGTCCGGCTTTATGCCGGACACCGCGCTGGAAGCTTTAACAGTTCCGGACCGCGGTAGGCGAACTCCTTCCAAGAGGAGCAAGCCTTCTGAGCCGGCAGCCTCCGTCCAACCGGAGGTGCCGGACAATCTGCTTGAGGTGCTTGATGGCGCCTCCATCGACGAGGAGCACCGTACTATTATGAGTATGGTGATCCAGAAGGTTCAATCCGCCAAGAGCGGACTGACTGAAGCTTGCGCTAGCCTTCTAACAGGCTTCGAGGTAAGTAAAAATATATAAAAATGGTACCGCATAGACAGTAGCCCCTGATGCTCTGTTTGGCGTTCGGAAAGAAAAGCCGAAGAGAGGATCTAGTAAATTTCGCAGGAGTCTAACAAAAAGAGTCAATATGCGTATGCAGGCTTCGCTGCTAGCCACCGCCGCACTGACTGCGGAGGTGGGTGCCCTGAAACAGGGACTCGAGCGGACCGAGCAAGAGCTCGGCCTTGCCAAGCGGCAGCTCGAGGAAAAAGAAGGTAGGAAATACCTTACAGAAAAAGTGCCTATAGAGAGGCGTGATTGCAAAAAATAACAGGATTGCACTGCTTATTATAGGGGCCACGACTGAGGTGGCGACCCTCAAGCAGGCGCTGTCCGAGGACGAAAAGAAAACGGCGCGTGGAGCGCACCGAGCGAGAGAAACTTGGGGCTCAGGTCGGCGAGGTGCAGCAAGAGCTTCAGGTCTCTCATGAAAAAACATGAGAGTTTGGAGCTTGAGTCAAAGACCCAAGCGTCCAAGCTCGCAGCGGCCCTTGAGACTGCCAAGTCTGCCAAGGCCGAAGCCCAAAAGGTCCTCCAAGAGTTGGAGGAGGTGAAAAAGATAGCAGCGGGTAAGGCATTCTTTATGCAAAGCAGAAATATAAAAGTAAACTACTTGTTACTTACCGAATTTGGAGTCTCCAGGGGCATTCGCAGATCTTCCCCGCAGCGTATCCGACGCCGCCGCATTCTACCGAGCTGAAGAGGGCAGCTCGACGGAGAAGGTGTTCTGGTCTCAGTATGCTGAGGCCGGACACCCTGTGCCCTTGAGCGACCAGCTGAAACAGCTGGTCGAGCTCCACAAGGCGGCCGAACAGGCCATGAAGGGCTTCATAGTTTGGCTGTGGCCCGGAGAGGCCCTGCATGGGAGCTACTTCGGGCTGGTGCGGCGGCTGGTGGAGGCCTGTCCAAGGCTCGAGGTCATCAAGCGGTCCGTCTGCATCGAAGGAGCCCGTAGGGCCCTTGCCCGTGTGAAGGTGCACTGGGGTAAGCTGGACGGTGAGAAGCTTGTGAGGGATGGGCCGCCGCCGGGGAAGGAGCATCGCAAGCCCAAGAACTATTACAAGGATGTTCTTGCAGGTGCCCACCTTGTGGCGGATGAATGTACCAAGGATGTAATTTTTGAATAAACTCGCTCGTTTTTATCCTGTGCGCTGAAAACTTGTTCATAGGCGCTTTAAGCAATGCTTGTTGAATTTAAAATATTATTTTCTGTGCGGCCGTTTATCAAAAAATTGAGAGATGGTCAGTCGTCGGCTTCTGCCCCCATGCCACTAGTGCTGGGGTGTTCAGGATAAACCTGAGCGCTCTTTTTCCCATAGTTGGGTCCTTCGAGGGAGGCGCTCAGCACAACGAACCAGGCAATCGGACTATAATGCTTGAACACTCTCACTTAGCCATAGAACTTTATAATTTTAAATTTCGGCGAAAGCGCCTAGTTCGGAAGACCGAGTTCGGGGAGCTATCCACGCCTTGGCCGGAAAAATCCGGCTCCTCGCTCGAAGCGGCATAAGTCTTTAGGGACTCGAAAAACCTCTCGAACAGCGACCGGTCTCTCGCCTCATCATGACAGTCAGTTTTAGCTTTCTCCACTGAGGTGCTTAACCCAGCTCAACCGGGGCACAATCGCAGTGGTTCTCCTAGTGCTACCTTAGCCGATATAGTGGAACGTAAGGCACCAAAACATAGGAGCCGGGCAAACCCAACTATTGACCTAAATCATGATTCGAGCCGATGCATATAGTGCTATAAGTTCGGGGTGCCACACTTGTGAAAGTGTACGGACTTCTCACACCATATTAAAGGGTACTGAAGCCCCTGGCGTACTTGCCGTACCACAGTGTACGGGTGCAACATGTCATTAATGAACATATATAAAAGAGAGTAATGCAGAAAATAGACAAAAGCTATGCATTGTTTATATAGAGGCTATTTATCAAAGCGAACGATACAAATGTTTGGCAAGCAAAAGATATTGGACTATTCAGTATGTCCTGACCAGGGGCAGGCCGCGGAATTGTATTTAAAATAGGTATACCGCTCGTAACAGAGACCACCTGGGAGTTCCATAATGCGGCATGGCTTGTCTGCCTCCCTGGATCTTGCATCGTTTGTGCAGCAGTCGAATTGCCGAACAGGTCGTCCGAAGTATGGAGTCCTGAAAGTAAGAAAAAATTAAGAAAAGAATCCGGCAGCCCCTAGTACGTTTTAAGCCGTATTTTGGGCGTGCCGTTATTGTGCCCCTTCCCCTGTGCCCATGGTATTTCAAGGGCGTAGTTATGTAGCGAGGTACTGGTTTCGCTATGTCGCAAAAGCTGGGGTTGGGGCCGCATTGCTACACTTGCTCTGGGTGTGCCAAGCTGTTCTGCTGTGGGTTACTCCGGGCGCGCTTGGCAGTGTCTGACTTTTTAATGGCCGGACTGGGAATTGCCTGAGAAGGCTACTTTGTACCTCCGCTGCGAGAGCCGCCGTATGCTCCTCCGTAGGAGGGAGCGTTCGGTGTTTCCGTTGACCGTAATTACTCCTCGAGGGCCTAGCATCTTGAGCTTGAGATATGCTGTAGTGTGGCACCGCATTGAATTTTGCGAATGCGGTTCGTCCGAGCAGGGGGTGATAGCCACTGCGAAACGGGACTATATCGAAGATTAACTCTTCGCTCGGAAATTGTCCGGGGATCCGAAGACCACGTCAAGTGTTAATGAGCCTGTACAGTTGCTTCTACACCTGGGTATAATGCCTTTAAGGTCGTTCTTGTGGGCTTAATCCTTGAGGATCTATGCCCATTTTTCCGCACTGTATCCTGATAAAGCAGGTTCAGGCTACTGCCGCCATCCCATGAGGACTCTTGTGAGATGAATCCGTCGATGATTGGGTCGAGAACCAATGCGGCGAAGCGCCATGACGGATGCTAGTGGGATGGTCCCTTCGATCAAAAGTGATCGGCAGGAGGACCATGGGTTGAACTTTGGGGGCGACTGGCTTTATCGCGTATACGTCCCGTAGCGCACGCTTCGCTCCCGCTTGGGAATGTGGGTTGCGTTATATCATGTTCACCGTCGCACTTGTGGGGGAAAGCCCTTCTGTCCATTGTTGTTCAGCGGCTTGGGCTCTCCTAGTCGTAGCTGTGCAGCCCCTTGTCTCTGTTTTTGGCCCTTAACTTGCCTGCCTGCTTGAAGACCCAACATCCTGTTAGTGTGATTGCTGGCCTTTCGGGTGCCATGTATCTGGCACAAGCGATCGAGTATTCGGTCCAAACTGGATGGGCCCTGAGTATTCTTTTTGAATGGCTTTTTTCCGCTGACCGGATTTATAGCCTTTGAATCCGGCATTGACTGCGTGTCTTCAATTGCTGTCGCTGTTAACGCGGCGTTTTTGCTTATCCGACGGTGTCCTGCCACTTTTGTCTTGGTATCCGAATTACCAGGGTTCTTTGATAGTTGTTATTGTGAGCTAACCAGTTGTCTTCTCCCATGCAAAAGCGGGTCATGAGTGTCGTGAGGGCTGCCATGGATTTCGGCTTTTCCTATCCCAGGTGCTGGGCAAGCCATTCGTCGCAGATATTATGCTTGAAGGCTGCTAGGGCCTCTGCGTCCGGACAGTCGACTATCTGGTTTTTCTTTGTTAGGAACCGTGTCCAGAATTGTCTGGCCGATTCTTCTGGCTGCTGAATTATGTGGCTTAAGTCGTCGGCATCCGGCGGTGCACGTAAGTGCCTGGAAGTGTCAAGGAATGCGGCTTTCCAGGTCCTCCCAAGAACCGATTGAGTCTGCTGGCAGTTGTTAAGCCAATGCGGGCTGGTCCTTTAAGTTTGAGCGGGAGGTATTTGATGGCGTGTAGATCATCGCCACGTGCCATGTGGATGTGAAGGAGATATCCTCGATCCATACCGTCGGGTCTGTTGTTGCATCGTATGATACGATGTTTACGGGTTTGAACCCTCTGGGATTTTTTATGATCCATTACTTCATTTCGTGAAGCATAGCGGGTGTGCGGCGGCCTCTGTACTGGCTATATCACGACGCAGCTCGGGAAGAGCTATGTCTGTTGTGTTCGGCCCGGCCGGATTGTTGTATCCGACGTGAAGATCATTATCACATGCTGTAGGGCGCCTGCGCGATCCGTAGATCGATCTTGTTTGTCTTGGCCTTATCTCAGTATGTCTCGCAGGTCGGGGCGCATTTTCCCGTGCCTTAGTTGAGCGGCGCCGGGGCATGGCTTGGTGGAGGGCCGAGAGGCCTCTCTGTCGCGGGCGAGGTGGCCCGGTCTGCCATGTCATGCGCTGGTGATGTAGGTGCTTCTCCTCTGATCGGTAGCGGCCTGCGCTTCGGGTAACTCTTGGAGGGCGTTCGAGTTCATACTCTTCGGCCGCAAGGACTTCAGTCCATCTGTCAGGCTAGCAAATCTCGGGCAGCTTCTAAGCTGTTGCTGCCTTTTTCTGAGGCAGCTTGCCGTGGCTAAAAGCCTGCGTTTAAAAACGGCTCTTGTTCGGCGGGTCTGATGGTATGACGAATTCGTCGTCATCGAGGCCTTGCTCGTCTTCGAGGGAGGCGTATAGTTATCATCCTCGGACCTCTCGGTCTGCCGCTCTCTCATGGAGGGCTGGCTTCTCCCATCTTCTGTGCCGATCTTGCTGAGTGGGTGTTCCTTCTTCGGTGTTGTCTGGGTAGTATTATCTCCCGTGCCGGAATCACCGTTTTTTGCTTTGGCGGGATTAGAGCGGCGCCGCTGACGCCGGCGCTTTGGGCTGTTTCTTGGGGGCGTCATCCCCCACTGTTCCATCGCCATCTCCATCTTTTGGAGTGTCCACCATATATATGTCATATGACGAGGTGGCCTTCCAGTGCCCTACAGGTGGCTGG
>NC_053026.1:364353020-364381631 GCF_003073215.2 Triticum urartu | reverse complement strand
ATAGAGAAGATCATATTCCTCAAGAGTTGGTTGAAGAGCAAGCGTGAGGAATTCCGCAACCTGAAGCAAGGCACTATGTCTGTTTACCAGTACAACATCATGTTTCAGAAGCTCGCCCGTTTCGCTAAGCAAGACGTCCCTGACGAGAAGAGCATGATATACCAGTTCAGGGGTGGTCTCAGAGAAGAACTCCAGCTAGCTCTCGTCCTCTTTTGAGCCCAAGAAGTACGATGAGTTTTACAACATGGCAATGAAGCAAGAGGCTGCTCCAACTGAAGTGCGATGCTTCCAAGAAGCGAGTCAGAGATGCAACTCCTTCTTCCTCAACTCAAGTGGCTAAGCAGCAAAATATTGGCTTCCTCCTCTTCCGTCAGCCTTATCAGCAGAAGAGCAAAGGTGGCAGTGGATCTTCCCACCCACCCAACCCTGGCTTTCAGAACAAGACTTCGTCTCAAGCTCCAAGATCAAGTGCTCCGTATCACCGTCCGCTTTCAGAGGTCACGTGCAACAAGTGCCAACAGAAGGGTCACTATGCAAAATGCTTCAATCAGAGGCGCTCTTCCTCCTCCTCCTGTGAGATCGGCAAGTACAGCTGTGGTCAAGCATAACCCCAAGCACGCCAAGGTCAATTTGATGAATGCAGCTCAGGCAGAGGACTCGTCAGATGTCATCATGGGTAACCTTCCTGTTAACGATGTTCCTGCAAAAGTACTTTTTGACACTGGTGCATCGCATTCTTTCTTGTCATTCCCATTTGCATCGAAGCACAATGTTGATACTGAGGTTATGCCCAAAGTCATGCAAGTTGTTTCTCCCGGCAAGCTTTTGACTTCTAGTCTGGTTGCTCCCGATGTCTCTATCATGTTGGGCGACTACAAGTTTCTGTCCTCTCTAGTGGTCCTTGGTAACTCGGATATTGATCTTATTCTTGGAATGGATTGGCTTTCTAAGCACAAGGCTCATCTTGATTGTGCTGCCAGGCAGATTCAATTTACTCATTCATTTGAGGATGTAATTTTCTTTGCCGCTCATGATGATACCATCCGTCTGTTTTCTCTCAATGAGAAGGGTGAACTGGATGCCATCTCTCAAATTCCAGTTCATTTGCGAATATCAAGACGTCTTTCCAGAAGAGCTTCCAGGAATGCCTCCGCACCGGCCAGTTGAATTCGTCATCGATCTTGAGCCTGGCACGGAACCTGTTTGCAAACGTCCTTACAAGCTTGGACCTGAAGAGTTGAAGGAGCTGAAGAAGCAACTCGATATTCAAGAGCGAATGGGTCTCATCCGACCTAGTTCTTCTCCGTGGGGTTGTGGAGTTCTTTTTGTGAAGAAGAAGGATGGAACGGACGACTTTGTGTTGACTACCGTCCATTGAACAAGAAGACTATAAAGAACAAGTACCCACTTCCCAAAATCAATGAGCTATTTGAACAACTCAAAGGTGCTCAAGTATTCTCCAAGCTTGATCTCCGTATGGGCTATCACCATATTCGAATTCATGAGCAAGATATCCCCAACATAGCATTCAGAACAAGCTATGGTTCATATGAATACATTGTCATGTCTTTTGGCCTCGTCAACGCTCTGCGAACTTTCTCTCGCATGATGAATTTAATCTTCAACCCCTGCACAAATGACTTCGTCTTGGTCTACCTCGATGACATTTTGGTCTTTTCCAAGAACAAGGAGGATCATGCCAAGCACTTGCGTTTGGTGCTGGATAAGCTCAGAGAACATCAGTTCTATGCCAAGTTTTCAAAGTGCGAGTTTTGGCTCGATGAGGTTCTCTACCTTGGGCATATCATTTCTGCGAAGGGCATAGCGGTGAATCCTGAGAAGGTGTCCACAATTGTGAATTGGGAACCACCTCAGAATGTGAAGCAACTCCGCAGCTTCCTTGGTCTCGCAAGCTATTGTCAAAGGTTCGTCGAGAACTTTTCAAAGATCGCGAAGCCTCTTTCAAACCTTCTCCAGAAGCACGTGAAGTACATTTGGTCTCCGGAATGTGACATCGCTTTCAACACCTTGAAAGAGAAATTAGTCACTGCTCCAGTTCTGACTCCTCCTGATGAATCCAAACCGTTCGAGGTCTTCTGTGATGCCTCTCTTCAAGGTCTTGATGCAGTGTTGATGCAATCGAAGAAAGTTGTGGCTTATACCTCTCGCCAGTTGAAGCCCAACGAGAAGAACTACCCCACTCATGACCTCGAGTTGGCGGCAGTTGTGCATGCTCTTTTGACTTGGAGACATCTCTTATTGGGAAGAAAAGTGGACATCTTCACTGACCACAAGAGTCTCAAGTACATCTTCACTCAGCCTAATCTCAACCTCAGGCAGACTCGTTGGGTCGAAATGATTCAAGAGTATAATCCGAGCATCGAATATACTCCAGGCAAGGCCAATGTGATTGCTGACGCTTTGAGCAGGAAGGCTTACTGCAACAGTCTGATTCTCAAGCCTTACCAACCCGAGCTTTGTGAAGCTTTCCGCAAACTCAATCTGCAAGTTGTTCCTCAAGGTTTCCTCGCCAACCTTCAAGTCTCTCCTACTTTGGAAGATCAGATTCGCGAGGCTCAACTTCTTGATGCTATGGTGAAGAAGGTGAAGATTGGGATTGCCAAGAGTCAATCCAAGTACAAGTGCTATCGCCTTGATGACAAGGATACTCTATTCTTCGAGGATCGCATTGTTGTGCCTAAAGGTGACCTTCGTAAAGTCATTATGAACGAGGCTCACAATTCACTCCTCTCTATCCACCCTGGAGTACAAAGATGTACCATGGACCTCAAGCAGGCGTATTGGTGGACTCGAATGAAGCGTGAGATTGCTCAGTTCGTGAATGAATGTGATGTCTGCAGAAGAGTGAAGGCAGAACACGACCAGCTGGTCTCCTCCAACCTCTTGCCATTCCAGAATGGAAGTTTGACCACATTGAGATGGACTTCGTGACGGGATTTCCAAAGTCCAAGCGTGGCAATGATGCTATATTCGTTGTCATCGACAAACTCACTAAAGTGGCTCATTTTCTTCCTATCAAGAGTCTATCACTGCAGCTCAATTGGCAGAGCTATATACCTCTCGGATTGTCTCTCTGCACGGCATTCCGCAGTTGATTTCTTCAGATCGTGGCAGCATCTTCACCTCCAAGTTTTGGGATTCTTTTCAGAAGGCCATGGGCACCAACATCCGTTTCAGCACAGCTTTTCATCCTCAAACTAGCGGCCAAGTCGAGCGTGTCAATCAGATTCTTGAAGATATGCTCAGGGCTTGCGTTATCTCTTTCGGTATGAAGTGGGAAGATTGTCTTCCATATGCCGAGTTCTCCTACAACAACAGCTTCCAAGCGAGTTCGGGCAAGGCCCCATTTGAAATTCTCTATGGCAGGAAGTGCCGTACTCCTCTTAACTGGTCAGAGACTGGTGAACGTCAACTTCTTGGAAATGACTTGATCACAGAGGCAGAAGAGATGTGCAAAGTCATTCGTGATAACCTCAAAGCAGCGCAATCGCGCCAGAAGAGCTACTATGATAGTAAGCATCGTGATTTGGCTTTCGAGATCGGAGACCATGTTTACCTCCGCGTCTCTCCAATGAAAGGTACTCGTCGCTTCGGTATCAAAGGGAAGCTTGCCCCTAGATACGTGGGTCCTTTCAAGATCGTCAGCAAGAGAGGCGATCTCGCCTATCAACTCGAGCTTCCCTCCAACTTTGCAAACGTGCACGACGTGTTCCATGTCTCTCAGCTCCGCAAGTGCTTCAAGACTCCTGACCGCACCGTCAACTTCGAAGACATTGATCTCCAAGAAGACCTTTCTTATCGTGAGCACCCAGTTGCTATTCTTGAAGAAACTGAGCGCAAGACTCGCAACAAGTCAATCAAATTCCTCAAAGTCAAGTGGTCACATCATTCCGACCGTGAAGCCACCTGGGAACGCGAGGATCACCTCCGTTCTGAGTACCCGGAGTTTTTCCAGTCCTAGATCTCGGGACGAGATCCTTTCGTAGTGGTGGAGTGTTGTAACACCCCGGATGTAATTTACCTTATGGTACCCAACTCTTGCCGTTTCCGGACTAAGTTATTTTATTTTCCTCGTTGTCGGGTTTTTGTCTCCGTGTGTTGTTGTCTTTGTCATGCATCTCATATCATGTCATCATGTGCATTGCATTTGCATACGTGTTCGTCTCATGCATCCGAGCATTTTCCCCGTTGTCCGTTTTGCATTCCGGCGCTCCTATGTCCTCCGGTGGTCCTTTCTACCTCTTTTCGTGTGTGGGGTTAAACATTTCCGGATTGGACCGAGACTTGCCATGCGGCCTTGGTTTACTACCGGTAGACCGCCTGTCAAGTTTCGTGCCATTTGGACTTCGTTTGATACTCCAACGGTTAACCGAGGGACCGAAAAGGCCTCGGGTGTGTTGCAGCCCAACACCCTTCCAATTTGGCCCAAAACCCACCTAAACCCTCTCCATCATCTAGAGCGTTCGATCACGATCGCGTGGCCGAAAACCGCACCTCATTTGGAGCTTCCTAGATCCCTCTACCTCTATAAATAGATCCCCTTCCGAAATCCCGGATCTCTTCCCCCGAAACCCTAAATTTGCGCTCCCCGCGCCGCCGGACACGTCCGGAGCGGACTGGACGCGTCCTCCACCGTCTCCGCGCCTATCACCGCCTGCCACGTGGCCCGCCGACCTCCACCGCCGCCGTGGCCCGTCCCGGCCCGCAACCGGCCCTCTCCGTCGCCTCCTGGGCTGCGCCCCCGCGCCCGACGCCGCCGCCTTCTTCCCGCCGCCGCACGGACTCAACGCTGGCTTCCGCCCTCCGTCGTCCGGCGCCGCCGCAGGCCGCCGACCGGCCACCGCAGCGCCCCGCACCCCGGCCACCTCTCCCTCCTACTCCGGCAATCTGCTACAGGAACTCCGGCCATCATCGAAAAGCGTGCAGATCTGGATCTGAGATCCGCTGTTGACTTTTTCCCCTCCAAACCCTAATTTTTTGCAATCTTTGCCATGCCATAACTCTGCATCCGTACCTCCGATTCGTGCGTGTAGCATATCAAAATGTTCGTCTCGACGGGTACATCATTTCATCTCATTGCATCATTTTCATTTGAGCTCATCTTGATGCCCGAAATGCTGTTGGAAGAGGGCTATGTGAGGAATTTGGCTGATTTGTTTCAGCAAATAGCCTTTTGTCATTTTTGCCATGATTAATGTGGCTATGATCCTGAGCTCTACATGTGTTTTGTAGAATGCCATGCCATCTTTACAGAGGCGCTTGCCATGTATTTTTGTGATATTTGTGGTGACTAGCACAAGATTGCAAAGTAGCGTAATCGGTAATGCTGATTTCAGGGACTTAGAATTTCTCTAAGTCATTGTTCTGTTTTTGTTGTTATGTCATATGTTCATGTTTTTTCCTAGTGATCCATGCCTCTTTTGAGGATGATCAGTAAGGATGTTTTGTTAACATTGTTGGTTTGCATTTATGGAGCACCCTACCTTGAGTCAATCGAGCTCTACTTTTGCTATAAAGTGAATCCTGGCAGATTGTTGACATGTTTAGCGATTTTGCCGAGGATGTTGCTATTGACCCGTGCATGCTATGTTATTGTTCTTGCCATGTATAGCTCCTATGCCATGTCTTCTTGATGCGTGTATTCTTAGTTTGTCATGCCATGCTCTGTAGTGAGTGCATCGAGCTCATAAACATGCCTACTCGTTAACTGATTTGCATGCTCCAGTTTTTCACTAATTCTGAATCTGTTTGTGTTTTTGCCATGTTCACATGCTTGCAATTGTATTTTCTGATCCCTTTTGGCTCAAGGTCACTAACGCTATGTTTGGATGTATGCATTGGGAGCCTTGGCATTGCATTGGGTTGAATATCAATATCACACTATATTGGTATTGAGATTGAATGTCAATATTTTGTTTGGATGCTTAGATATTGGAACACAGACTTGATATTGAGGTCGAATGCCAAATGATGTTTGGGTTGTCAATGTGAGGCATTGAGTTGTATGAGACTTTGCCGGGAGATCGCAAAGAGGAGGCTGGACGCTAGACAGGGAGAGGGGAGATGGTCGGTGCTCTACGAAGAGAGGAAGGAGCCAGTCAGCAACACACCTGCGCGGGGCGGCAAAGCTCAGTGGTGGAGGCACGCCGGTCGCCGGAGATCATGGTGGAGGCGGGGTAGGAGGGCGGCGCCGGTCGTTGGAGAGCTCTGGCGGGGCGGGAACGTGGCACGGCTGCTAGAGAGCTCCGGCGGGCGGGAACATGGCATCAGCCGCTGGAACTTGGGGTGGAGACGAGGCGGGAGGGTGGCGCCGGCCACCGGATCTTGGGGTGCAAGCACACCGGCCGCCGGGGCTCGGTGTGGAGGCTGGCGGGATGGGCGTCGCTGCCGTTCGTCGAGACGGGAGGTACGAAGCTGGGTTGGTTTCGTTAGTGAACAGATAAGCACGCTATCCCCTTGAATCCCACCCAATGCCTAGCGATGTCGAGCACATAGGCTCCGAATTGGGCCAGCAGTTTTTTGCGTTAGGGACGGACCGCTCATTATGAGCCCGAATGCCACGACTGAATGCCAAGACCAACCAAACGGTGGCATTCGGGATACTAGACTCAGGCAAATGCCAATACCCAATACTAGGCCTGAATGTAAACATCCAAACGGAGCGTAAGGGACTTTTGTTAAGTGCTTTGAGTAGCTTCATGACATGCCTTGCTTTGTCATGTTAAGTTCCTCTAGCATGTAGTTTTCATGCTCTAAAGTCTGCTTCCTGATGATAAATTCCAGACTTGTGTTAATTTCACTAAGTCTGAAACCTGTTATCATTTGCACTTTTGCCATGCTTGTTTGCACCTGTTAATGGATGAATTAGCCGTAGCTTAGTGTTCATCTTTTGTCAAGCTTCATGAGTGGATCCCTTCCATGTATTTTTTTGTCATGTTTGAGTAATGTAGCATATTTGTCTTGATACATTTAGTTGGTCACTTGCTGATTATTGCAGACCGGTGCCATATTTGTTTTGCGTGCCATTTCCAACCGTGCATCCGATTCCGGTGATCTTTATATCAATTTCAACCGAAATCACCTCACCTTTCTAGTGGCACTCTTGGATTTCCAAGTTGAGGCCAGGTTCAATCATTCCTTGTCAAATCATGCATATGCATCACATATCGCATCCCGCATATCATACCATGTTTGCATCATGTTGTTTGAGCATTGCACGTGGTTGATTGTGTTCCGTTTGCTTGTTCTTCTTGTTTGGGTAGAGCCGGGAGACGAGTTCATAAACGAGGAGCCCGTTGAGTTCGCTTATGAGGATCAAGTCAATTCTGACAACTTTGCAGGCAAGATGACCATACCCTCGAAATCACTTCTATCTTTGCTTGCTAGATGCTCGCTCTTTTGCTATGTCTATGCTACGATACCTACCACTTGCTTATCATGCCTCCCATATTGCCATGTCAAACCTCTAACCCTCCATGTCCTAGCAAACCGTTGTTTGGCTATGTTACCGCTTTGCTCAGCCCCTCTTATAGCATTGCTAGTTGCAGGTGAAGATTGGAGATCGTTCCTTGTTGGAACAATGTTTATTGTTGGGATATCACCATATTATCTTGTTTATCTTAATGCATCTATATACTTGGTAAAGGGTGGAAGGCTAGGCCATTTGCCTAGTGTTTTGTTCCACTTTTGCCGCCCTAGCTTCCGTCATATCGGTGTTATGTTCCCGGATTTTGCGTTCCTTACGCGGTTGGGTATAATGGGAACCCCTTGACAGTTCGCCTTGAATAAAACTCCTCCAGCAATGCCCAACCTTGGTTTTACCATTTGCCACCTAGCCTCTTTTTCCCTTGGGTTTCCGGGCCCGAGGGTCATCTTTATTTAAACCCCGGGCCAGTGCTCCTCTGAGTGTTGGTCCAAACTAGAGCTGTGCAGCGCCCCCTCGGGAAGGTTTGGTTTTATTTGTATGGAGCGCTCATCTGAGTGTGCCCTGAGAACGAGATATGTGCAGCTCCTATCGGGATTTGTCGGCACATTCGGGCGGTGTTGCTGGCACTTGTTTTACCATTGTCGAGATGTCTTGAACCGGGATCCGAGTCTGATCGGAATGTCTTGGGAGAAGGAATATCCTTCGTTGACCGTGAGAGCTTGTGATGGGCTAAGTTGGGACTCCCCTGCAGGGATTTGAACTTTCGAAAGTCGTGCCCGCGGTTATGGGCAGATGGGAATTTGTTAATGTCCGGTTGTAGGATAACCTGAAACTAACTTAATTAAAATGAATCAACCGCGTGTGTAACCGTGATGGTCTCTTCTCGGCGGAGTCCGGGAAGTGAACACGGTGTTGGAGTAATGCTTGACGTAGGTTGTTCTAGGATCACTTCTTGATCATAGTTGTTCGACCGTGCTTTGCCTTCTCTTCTCGCTCTCATTTGCGTATGTTAGCCACCATATATGCTAGTCGCTTGCTGCAGCTCCACATCATTTACCTTACCTATAAGCTTAAATAGTCTTGATCGCGAGGGTGCGAGATTGCTGAGTCCGTGACTCACAGATTTACTTCCAAACCAGATGCAGGGACCGATGATACCGCTCCAGACGATGCGCTTGAGCTCAAGTGGGAGTTCGATGAAGACTCTCGCCGTTACTATGTGTCTTTCCCAGATGATCAGTAGTGGTGCCCAGTTGGGGCGATCGGGGACTTTGTCGCATGTGGGGGTTGATCTTTATTTTGGTACCGTAGTCGGACCATGAGTGTATTGGATGATTGTAATGTTATTCATGTATTTGTGTGACGTGGCGAGTGTAAGCCAACTATGTATCCTTTCCCTTTTATCTATTTACATGGGTTGTTGTGAAGATTACCTTACTTGCGACATTGCTTTCAATGCGGTTATGCCTCTAAGTCGTGCTTCGACACGTAGGAGATATAGCCGCATCGAGGGCGTTACATTCACCATCCCGACGGCCACCACGATGAGGAGGGAGTAGTCCACCCTCGGGGCTGAGGGTTTGTACTAGTAGCTATGTGTTTAATCTCTCTCTCTCTCTCTCGTGATCTATATCATGGCCTTTGTTAACATAGATGGATCGTATGATGTTTCTCCCCTCTATACTCTTGTTGTGATGAACTGAATCTTTACCCTTTGAAGTTTTGTCTTGTCAGATTGAATATTCAAATATGAGAACACATGATGTATGTCTTACGGTATGAATACTTGAGGTGATAATGGGGTATCATATTTATTCACTTGATGTATGTTATGGCACTCAACTTGTGGATTCTCGAGGTGATATTGGGGTAATCTATGCATAGGGGTTGATGCATGTTTTTATTATCTTTTCTCCGATAGAAACTTTGGGGTCTCTTTGTAGTCCTTTATGTGGATTGAATATTATGATCATGAAGTTGTTTGATGCATACCGTAGAATTAACTCACGGATACTCATGGTGACATTGGAGTATCTAGGTGACATTAGAGTTGGTTGATGTGTGTCATATGGTGTTATTTGAGTATGAACTCTTGATTAGATCGATCGGAAAGTGTCAGATTTCGGGTTCCGGCAGACCCTTGAGGTTCGAACACTGGGGTGCGCGCGGAGATTTCTCCTTCTACCTACCTCCAACCCTCCGCCTCACTAAGATCTAAGCTATGGAAAGAACAGCACGAGAGACACAGGGTTTATACTGGTTCGGGCCACCGTTGTGGTGTAATACCCTACTCCAGTGTGTGGTGTGGTGGATTGCCTCTTGGGCTGATGATGATGAGCAATACAAGGAAGAACAGCCTCGCGAGGGTCTGTTCTTGGTTTGGGGGATGAACTGCTAGGGGGAGTTCAGTCACCCTTCTCTCTCTCTCTCTTCTCGATTGCGATCCTGGCTAGTTACTGGGTTGGCCGATTCTGGATCCCTCCACCCTGTGGGTGGCTAGTCCTATTTATAGGCAAAGGCCCTGGGCCTCTTCCTCAAATATTGAGCGGGAAGGGCACCAACAATTGGCCATTTTGAAGGGGAACATCTAGTACACTTATCCCGACTAAAGTTGGTCCTCGCCTGCCAAAGACTCTGGTGGTGACGCTGGCTTGGGCTCCACAATGACTTCCTCCCTGCCGTTGGACTGGTCTTGGTCTCGTTGCACCGAAACGGGTGCCTTTGCTTGATGCTCTCGCCTGCGCTTGCTCCCTTTGCACCAAAGAGGAAAGGAGGACACTACGCGGGCTGGCGCCCGCCTGGCGCCCTTGGTCGTCATGGCTTGCGTCACGGGCACCTCGTGAGGTACCCCGCCTTGATCTCTCCGCCTCCTCGCGAGCCAGCCTGATGAGGCCGTGCCTGAGGAAGCTCCGTGTCGTCGCCCCGCGAGGCTTGGCCCCTCGCGAGGGTCTTGGGTCTGTGTTGATGAAGATGGGTCGTGCTGGGCCCCCTTTTGAGCCACGCCGCAGGCCGCAGGCAGGCAAGTCTTGGGACCCCGTTCCCAGAACGTCGACAGTAGCCTCCGGGCCCAAGGCGCGCCCGGACTTGGCCGTGCAGGGAGGCGAAAGGGCAAGAGCGAAGCGCCGCGGGCCCTAACAGCCTGCGATCTTGGGCGCCGCATGGCGGTTGGTTGGGCGTGGGTGGCACTGTTCCCCCACACCCCCCCTTATTTTGCGCCTTACTAGGCGGACTCGTAGTCGTACACAGCCGCTCCCCTTTCTGTTGCTTGAGCGCCCTCTGTCCTTCCTCTGCTCGAACTCTAGCTTCTGTTTTCAACCCAATCTCGAACCTTCCCCCCTTCCTATCGCCATGGCTTCAACGAAGAAGGGAAGAGGGAAGAAACCCATGCCTCCGCCTTGCTCACCGCCGTTGGTGGCCCCTGCCTAGGGCTTGGGCAAGGTCATCTCGGCTTTGGCTACTATCTTCAACGGATGCGGGAGGACGACGGCCTGGCCCGCGTCCCACTTCTCCACCGACAGGATAGTCACCGAGGTCCCGTGTTTTGCCGACGCCTTGTGGGCGGGTCTGGTTCCCCCCTTTTCTGATTTCTTCAGTGCCGTGCTTTCCCACTATCAGATCCACATGATGCATCTGGGTCCTGAATCCATCACCCTCCTTTCGGTCTTCGCCTTTGTTTGCGAGGCAATGATGGGCATCCTTCCTTCGGTTGCCTTGTTGCGCCACTTCTTCTCTCTGCGCCTTGTCGACCCTACCCAATGCTGGGCATGCATAAGCTTCATTGCCGCATCTGAGACAGCGGCCTCAGGGATTGACTTCAGGCTCCCTCTGCCCGCGGCTGGGTTCCACGAGCGGTGGCTGTATGTGGATGCAGGGGTGCCCAACCCCCTGCTATCGGAGCCAACTTCGCCTGTTGTCCCCAATTCGGGCTAGGGCCAGGAGACGCTTGAGAGCCCCCGGCTCGTCTTCGTCTGGCACCGCTTCGCGTTCTTGAGGTCGCTTGGCATGACAGCGCCCAAGGTGGTGAAGGAGTTCCTGCTACACCGCGCTACTCCTCTCCAACGCCACTCCCGCCAGATGTGGGCCTTCTTCGGGCGTGATGATCGTATGAGGCTCCAAGAAGAGGACCTGATGCCTGAAGTGCTGAGGACAGTGCTCTTGATCCTGACTGGGGACCCCAACCCTGGCAGCATCCAGCAGGGAGGGGCCTTGCTGTACTTCTGCCAGAATAGGGGCGATTTTGTGAATCAGATGCCTATCTTTGATGAGTGGGGGCCGCGGCCTGCTGGCCTCCAGGGGCCTCGCAAGAACCCAGTGATGGTGACTGCCCTTCTAGTCAGCCAAGGCGACTCTTCCTCAAGTGGCGGAGCAGGGAGGCATGAGGTGCCAGAGGCTGAGGGGGCTCCCGGCGGGGTGACAGCGCCGGGCGACGCTCATGAGGGAGCAGCTCTTGGGGCCCGTGCCGCTGAGGCTGAGGCTGCGACTGAGGCCCCTGAGGCTCCAGCCGCTTCTCTTGGCGAGGCGATTGGCAGCGTGCATCAGGCAGGCGCCCCTGACGCGGATCACCTTGACGCTCCGTCTTCGTCGCAGGTTGATCCCTGCGCTCAACTCTTGGGCTGCTTCCGCGTGGACTTTAAGGCCTCCAGAAGAGAAGGGAGGCCCTGGGCGACGATTACCCTTGTTGCCTGCTGAAGCGTAGGAAGTATTTTGCCACTGATGAGTAAGCCTTCTCCTTTCCCAGCTTCCGATCCTTCTGTTGCTTTTACTGATCCTTGCTCCGCAGGCCCCTTCTAGCCGAGCTCGTGGAGACGGCTGAGGTGCCGTCCCCCTTGGCTTCGCCCCCTCCACCGTCCTCAAGCGCTCCTAGCAGCAGAGCCCTTGTGGTGAGGGCGAACGGAGAGGCGAACCGTCCCGAGGCGCATTGTGGCCCTGCGCACCTTGCGATCCTCCTTCGCGGGCCTTCTCGTGGCATAGCCAGCTGCCGTGGGCTTCTCGCCTGGTCGTGGACTGCGATTGGCTGAGGCGCTCCCTGCGCTCTTCATCTGGGGACGGGCTGGCTCCAGGCCGGGCTTCTGGCGTGGCGTGCCCGGCCGTCGCGAGGGTGCCAGCCCCCAGCCCCCTGCCCGGAGGGGGAGTGCTGATTCGTGGCCCCCGGCGCTTGCTCGGGGCAGATGATGGTGTGGAAGACGTGCTCGAGCGCGCCCGGGAGCGTCGCGCTCTTCGCCAAGGATTCCTTCGAAGGGCGGCTGTCACGGTGAGCCTGCTTGGTGAGGAGCTTGCTGATGAAGACGCGCGCCTTGAGGCCGAGGGCCTGCGCCTCGCTGCAGAGAGGCGCGAGCTGGAGGGCGCCATCACCCTTGTGCGCCGTTAGCGTGATCTTGACGGTGCAGAGGCCAAGGCGTCGCTGGTGGCCTCTCGGGAGGCCCGATCTTGGGCCGCTGAGGAGGCCCGAGAAGCTGACCGGCGGCGAGAGGCGGCGGAGGAGCAGGCTCGGGAGCTCCTGGCCTGGTGCCACTCACTGGAGGAGCAAGTGGAGCTGCGCGAGGCAGCCCTCGCGTCGATGAAGGTGGCCTCTGGCGACTCAGCAGAGCTCCAGAAGCGTGAGGAGGCGCTGACGCTGGAAGCCGCCGAACGTACCCGCGAGTACGAGCGTCTGGAGACGAGGGAGCGCTTGGTGACGCAGGCGGAGGATGATGTCGCTGCACGGGAAGCCCGTGTCCTGGAGGAGGTCGGACGTCGGGTGGCGATGGGCGCTTGAACCTCGAGCACGAGTTCGAGGAGAGGCTGGGGTTGATCCGGGCCGAGGCTGAAGGTAGGACTGCTGCCTTGAGGGCCAAGCTGGAGGAAGCGACGCGGCGGGCCGATGCTTTTCGGGCCGCCCTTGAGGTAGCGCAAGGGGAGTCAACCACCTCCCAGGCCGAGGTGCTCCTTCTTCGCCAGCGGGTGGAGGAGGCTGAGGTCGTCGCGCCAGAATGTGGACAGATACGTCAGCGGCGGATCCTGGAGCATGAGCACGGCCCCATGCTCACCACGCTCCGGGAGAGAGCCAACAGCCTTGGCAACATTGCGAGCGGCTGTTGGCGAGCGCACAGCAGTCAACTACGCCGGCAACCTTCAGTCTTCACCGACGTGGTGACGCAGCTGGAGGCGCGGTCGCTCAGGGCTGACAGGTTGGTGGAGGAGAGGAGCCGCGCCCTGCTCGGGCGCGCCTTTTCTCGCGTCTTCAGCCATCTCCAGAACATGGATCCCCACTTCGATTTCGACGCCGCCATCGCCCCGTCCCCCAGGCCGTCCGAGACGACCTGGCGCACTGGGTGGAAGACAATGTGGATGCTCTTGTCAGGGCCTTCGCTTCAGACAACGACGGCGTGATCGTGGCTGCCGACGAGGGCGGTGTGGTGAACGGCCCTGACGCCGCTGGCGGCGACGCAGACAGCGATGGCGAGTTCAGCGACGCCAGCAACGGTTCGGGTGGTGCTCCTGAGGACGCATTGGGGGATTTATCCGACTGATCATGCATCGTTCCTGTTTCCTTACCCTGCATGAATAGAACTCAGGTTTTGGCCTGATGGCTGTGAGAGCATTTTGGAGGGGGAGCCCCTCATGTAAAACTTGTGTTCATCATACTAGTAGACGTTACATTGCCCATGCGCCCGCGCCAAGTGGTTGGCTTAAGCGACGCGTTGGTCGGCTAGTTTACCTTTGTCCCGTGCGGGCCCTGAGGTAGCCTGTGGGAGGCTATGGTGTCCCGAGTGTTCCCTGATCGAATCCGTAGGATCTGCAGTAAAAAACCTCCTGAGAGGACGCGGCGGCGGCAGTCTGGGCTGCGCGCAAGCTAGGCCTGACCCGGCTCACGAGGGGCTCACGAGGGGAGGCAGCTGAGGCGAAGTGGTAACCAAAACGCGAGAAATTGCTCGAACGAGACTAAGCACCCCTTCCCCGAACACACGCAAATCTCAAATTCGAATCCAACTTAAATCCAGCGGGGGAAAGCGACAACCAAAGGGAAAAGCAACGAAAGCAGACAAAAGGCCGCGTCCGGCACCTAATCTAGTCTTGACGTCTTCTCACCAGCGCGGAGCTAAGTGCTGCCACTGGGCGTGGGAGGGAGCCCCAGGGCCTGAGGCCGGCACCCCTGAGACTCCGGGGCGTGTACAGCCCCACTCATTATTACGTGAGAGTGTCACGGGGCGGCGAGCTTCACAGGCACTGGGCCTTCTTCACAGGTACTGGCCTTGCTTCATATCGCCAGATGAGGGCCCCGCCTTGCGCCACACTCTAGTGCCATCAACGACGACCGGAAACCAGGACGCCGCCGATGGGGTAGAGCGGTCGCCAGCGGTTCCCCCGACGACCACGGGTCCTCCGCCAGGGGCAGGCCCTGAGGCACCTCCCCAGCAGAGGGCCTACCTCCTGAGAACACCTTGCTCTGAACGCCGCGGTGGTGATGTCGGATCTTGGACCCTCTCCTGCAGCCCCCTGCATCCTCCTCCCGAGGGGTAGGAGACTGTGGGAGCGGGGCAGCTGCTCGTTGTGGTGACCTGCACCTCCTGCGATCCATGATTAGCGTATGCCTGCTCCTGAGGAATTAGCGGTACCCGATAGTCATTGCCTCCAGCGTGGCCAGTGGGACCGTCCCGGGGCTCCTGGAAGGACTCAGCTTCTGGCGCCTTGTTCCCCCAGCTTGGGCTGAGGAGCGAGCCTTGTTCGCCCTCGTGAGGGTGTCCTTGGTCCATCATGAGGGGCACGTATTCTTCTGGCACCGTTATCCCGAAGGCCATGCCGTAGTGCTCCGCACGCCACGCAGCTCTGCTTGACGCGCCCACCGTGGGGTGGTAGCGCGGCTGTCCACTGGGGCCGTGGTCGCGTCGAGTCCTTCTTCTTCGCGGACCGGGAGCGGGGGCAGCGCCGCCGCCGGTCCGGTGCCGACAGCTTCGCTGGCGTTGGAGTAGCCTTGGAGCCGCGGGGCGCGCGGAGCCCCCGCGCGGGCCGCCCTGGGCTTGAGATGGGAGCTGGGTGCAGAAGGGGTGAGCCCCCGAGGCGGCGAAGCCCAGGAGCTCTGCCACCCGCTCCAGCAGCACGTCGCGGCCGCCCTCCAGCAGCCTGCACTGCAGCAGCTCTCGGGCCACCGTGAGCGCGGCCCTCGAGTTCGCCTGCTCCCGGCGGGTGTACGGTGTCGTGGTCGGCGTGATTGGAGGCCCTTGCTGCCGACCGCGCCTGCCGCGGCGTGAGAGCTGTCGAAGCCTGTCCACGTCGCCCATGGCCCGCAGCGCCCTGCGGACCGCGAGCTGCCTGGGGCATGGGATCGCCCGAGGCAAGCGGCTCTGCACGGGCGGGCCACGCCGCCCATGGATCTGGGTTGCCCGCCTGGTCGCCATACATGGTGATGACGACGCAATGGGACATGAAGCGGTAGAAGGTGGATTCCGGCGCACCCCTACCTGGCGCGTCAAATGTCAGATTCGGGTTCCGGCAAACCCTTGAGGTTCGAACACTTGGGTGCGCGCGGAGATTTCGCCTTCTACCTACATCCACCCCTCCGCCTCGCTAAGATCTAAGCTATGGAAAGAACAGCACGAGAGACACAGGGTTTATACTGGTTCGGGCCACCGTTGTGGTGTAATACCCTACTCTAGTGTGTGGTGTGGTGGATTGCCTCTTGGGCTGATGATGATGAGCAATACAAGGAAGAACAGCCTCGCGAGGGTCTGTTCTTGTGGGGGATGAACTGCTAGGGGGAGTTCAGTCACCCTTCTCTCTCTCTCTCTTCTCGATTGCGATCCTGGCTAGTTTCTGGGTTGGCCGATTCTGGATCCTTCTACCCTGTGGGTGGCTAGTCCTATTTATAGGCAAAGGCCCTGGGCCTCTTCCCAAATATTGAGCGGGAAGGGCGCCAACAATTGGCCATTTTGAAGGGGAACATCTGGTACACTTATCCTGACTAAAGTTGGTCCTCGCCTGCCAAAGCTCTGGTGGTGACGCTGGCTTGGGCTCCACAATGACTTCCTCCCTGCCGTTGGACTGGTCTTGGTCTCGTTGCACCGAAACGGGTGCCTTTGCTTGATGCTCTCGCCTGCGCTTGCTCCCTTTGCACCAAAGAGGAAAGGAGGACACTGCGCGGGCTGGCGCCCGCCTGCCCTTGGTCGTCATGGCTTGCGTCACGGGCACCTCGTGAGGTACCCCGCCTTGATCTCTCCGCCTCCTCGTGAGCCAGCCTAATGAGGTCGTGCCTGAGGAAGCTCCGTGTCGTCCGCCCCGCGAGGCTTGGCCCCTCGCGAGGGTCTTGGGTCTGTGTTGATGAAGATGGGCCGTGCTGGGCCCCCTTTTGAGCCATGCCGCAGGCCGCAGACAGGCAAGTCTGGGGACCCCCGTTCCCAGAACGCCGACAGAAAGAATAGCTTGTGTTATTTTAGTACGAACTCTAGGATAGATTGATCGGAAAGAATAACTTTGAGGTGGTTTCGTACCCTACAAACAATTTATATCTTTTGTTCTCCGCTAATAGGAACTCAGGAGTGATTCTTTATTGCACTTTGAGGGATAATCATATGATCCAACTATGTTAGCACTGTTGAGAGATTGCACTAGCGAAAGTGCAGACCCTAGGCCTCATTTTCAAGCATTGCAATACCGTTTTTGTGCCCGTTTACTTTTTGCTACCTTGCTGTTTTTATTTATTCAGATTGTAAAAATATATTTCTACCATCCATATTACACTTTTATCACCATCTCTTTGCCGAACTAGTGCACCTATACAATTTGCCATTGTATTGGGTGTATTGGGATCATAAGAGATTTCTTGTATTTGGTTGCAGGGGCATTTGAGAGAGACCATCTTCATCCTACACCTCTCACGGATTGATAAACCGTAGGTGATCCACATGAGGGAAAATTGCTACTGTCCTACAAAACTCTACGCTTGGAGGCCTAACACGTGTCTACAAGAATAAAGTTACGTAGTAGACATCAAGCTCTTTACTGGCACCGTTACCGGGGAGGTGAGTGCTTGAAGGTATATCTTTAGATCTTGCAATCAAATCTTTTAGTTTCTTGTTTATCACTAGTTTGGTTTATAAAAGAAAACTACAAAAAATGGAATTGAGGTTGCATCATATTATTCATCTTTATAATGTATTTCGTGAAAATGATGGAAATGAACATTGTGCTCAATTGATAGAAGAAGAATTAAATAGAATGTTTGGTATAAATGATGAGCATGATTGCAATGTTGTTAGTATGAATTCTTTGAATATCCATGATGCTAATGATATTCAAAGCCATAAGCTTGGGGATGCTATGTTTGATGAAGATGATATTTTTAGTCCCCCAAGATTTGATGTGCAAATTTTTTATAATTATTGCATGCCTCCTATTTATGATGATTATAATGATGAAAGTGGATTCGGAGAGGGCATGCCTTTATTTAGTTTTCACTCTCATGATAGTTATTTTGTTGAGTTTGCTCCCACTACTATTTATGAGAATAAATTTGCTTATGTGGAGAGTAATAAGTTTTCTATGATTTTGTGTCATGAAAAGAGTTCTTTATGTGATAGTTATATTGTTGAATTCATTCATCATGCTACTGAAAATTATTATGATAGAGTAAACATATGCTTCTACATATTGCAATAATATCAAGTTTCCTCTCTATGTGTTGGAAATCTTGAAGTTGTGCTTGTTTTGCCTTCCTATGCTAGTTGATTCTTGTTCCCATAAGTTGTTTGCTCACAAAATCCATATGCATAGAAAGTGGGTTAGACTTAAATGTGCTAGTCATATGCTTCATGATGCTCTCTTTATGTTTCAATTCTTATCTTTTATGTGAGCATCATTGAAATCACCATGCCTAGCTAAAAAGGCATTAAAGAAAAGCGCTTGTTGGGAGACAACCCAACACTTTTGTCTACTGTTTTTGTGTGTTCACATGATTATGCTACTGTATTAATCATGTTTTATTGCTTTTGTTTCAATAAAGTGCCAAGTAAAGCCTTTGGTATGGCTTACGGTGATAGTTGATTTGATCTTGCTGAAAAACAGAAACATTTGCTCTTAGGAAAACAATTATAATTTTTAACAGAAGCATGAGAAAATGCTGATTCTTTTTGCATAAGATTAATAGACAAATTTCCCATGTGTTCCTAATTTTTCAGAATTTTTTAAGTAAAAGACATATGGTTGGAGTACATATTACTACAGACTGTTCTGTAATTGACAGATTCTGTTTTCAATGCATAGTTTGCTTGTTTTCTAGGTTCCATGGCTTATATTGCTCAATATAAATTTTGTAAATGATATTATACAGTAGGCATTGTGTGAGAACAATTATGAATCTTGTCTGTGACAATACCAAAGTGAATGGTTTGTCTTTATCATACTAACCCATCTCACGAAGTTTCGTTAAGTTTTGTGTGATTGAAGTTTTCAAGTTTTGGGTGAGATATCGATATGAGGAGAAAAAGGAGTGACAAGATCCTAAGCTTGGGGATTCCCAAGGCAACCCAAGGTAATATTCAAGGAAGATCCAAGCAACTAAGCTTGGGGATGCCCTGGAAGGCATCCCCTCTTTCGTCTCCATCATTATCGGTAACCTCACTTGCAGCTATGTTTTCATTCATCACATGATATGTGTTTTGCTTGGAGCGTCAATTTATTTTGTTAGGAGTTTCTTTATGTTATTTATAATAATTTTTTGCATATTTTATTTCAAATAAAAGTGGCATCGATAGCCTTTACTATGCTTATTTTAGAAGTCTACATGTTGCTGTTTGAAAACAGAAAGTTTACCTCTGTTGCAAAAATTCCCTAGAAAATTCAAAATGTGATAAAATGTTGAAACTTTCTGAATAATAAGATCTGATAAAGTTTCTAAAGTTTGGTAGAATTTCATAATGTTTGGAGTTGAATAAGTATTGATACTCTTGCATTCTTTACAGACTATACTGTTTTGGCAGATTGCTGTTTTGTTTGCATTGTTTGCATATGTTTGCTTGTTTAATGATTATATTTTCGGATAGGAGTATTAAATATGAAGAGGAATTTAGTATGAAATGCTGAATAATATTTTTAGTGATTTGCTACAGTAGATAATGATAAGGTTTTTTTTGCATTGGTTTATACTAACTTATCTCGCGAGTTCTTGTTGAGTTTTGTGTGGATGAAGCTTTTGAGATTTAGGAAAACCGTGATATGAGAAGAATTAAGGAGACACAAAAGCTCAATCTTGGGGATGCCAAAGGGACCCCAAGATAATATTTCAACAAGTCTCAAGCATCTAAGGTTGGGGATGCCCCGGTAGGCATCCCACCTTTTTTTTCTTCAACAATTATCTGTTAGTATCGGTTGAGCCTAAGTTTTTGCTTCTTCACATGATGTGTGCTATCCTTGGATTGTCATTTTATTTTGTTTTTCTTTCTGTTTTCATGAAGTACTTAGATTTGGAACTTTTTAAAGAAAATAGAGTCCTCAAATAGTTTCCAGGGAGGCTAAGTAAGCGGCACTCACATCCTGTCAACGAAGCTCTTTTCTTTGGAATTGCTCTTGTGCTTCGCTTATATCCTATGAGTAAATTGTTGAATAAATTGAATTTCATGAATTTGAAATCATATCATGCCTAGTGGTAGCTTCACATTGGGTTTAGAAAGTGAAATCTTTTGAGGCTTGACAATCACAATATTGGTCATACAAGCAATTAACGAATGATTAGTATAAGGAAGAGAACTATCACATGCAAATACACTATCTTGGATTTTTTTGTGATTGTGAGCCACCCTCAAAATATTATATGCCAAAATTGTTGACATTGGACAAGGAAGACAACGTAATGATTTATGTTTGTTCATATTCTCATAGAAGTTATATTGTCATAGATCCTTCAACATGTGGTCCTTGCCCCCCATATTTGCTAGCCAAAAATTCCGCACCAAGTAGAGATACTACTTGTGCATCCAAAAATCCTTAAACCCAAATCTTATTTTCAAGAGTCCACCATACCTACCTAAGGATTGAAAAAGACCCTTCAAGTAAGTTGTCATCGGTGCAATAAGGCAATAAAAATTGCTTCTATAAGTGTTAGATCATTTAGTGTAAGAGAAAATTGAGCCTTGTACGAACTTGTGATGACAAAGAATAAAAGCGACAGACTGCATAATAAAGGTTGCTATCATAAAGGGCAACATAATGTGACATTCTTTTGCACTAAGGGGTTGAGCATACAAACAAATAAGCGCATGGAAACCTGTGCTTCCCTCTGCGAAGGGCCTATCTTTTACTTTTTAGTATTTACTTTTTTGCAAAGAGTCGAAGTTTTTCTCTCTATTCCTTTTTATTTTTCTCTTTTGGCAGGCATCATGTGGTGAGGAAAGATCTAGGCACATATATCCAGTTGGATATGGGTAGCATGAGTTATTATTGTTGACATCACCCTTGAAGTGAATACGTTGGGAGGCAAAACAATAAGCCCCTATCTTTCTATGTGTCCGGTTCAAATGTTTTGCTCTTGTGTACGTGGTGATTGTTAGCAATCATAGAAGACTATATGATGGTTGAGTATGTGGAGCTCTTGCTTAAACTATGTTGAATAAGTTGAATTGCAATTGCTTGATGACTGAGAACATAGGTTGTTGAGTTTCAAGAGAATTCATTGTTTCAACTTTACATGTGAGTTGGTTGCTACTTTAACATGAGAAATTTTATGAGAAAAAATTGTTGTTGTGATGCTAGGAAAAGTGATTGAAATTATCATTGATCAAACTTAAGCACTTTGCTAGCATTCACACTTCATAAATTATTTCTTTTATCATTTACCTACTCGAGGACGAGTAGGAATTAAGCTTGGGGATGCTGATACATCTCCAGCATATCTATAATTTATGAAGTATTCATGCTGTTATATTATTGTTCTTGGATGTTTTACAATCATTTTATAGCAACTTTATATCATTTTTTAGGACTAACCTATTGACCCAGTGCCTAGTGCCAGTTCCTGTTTTTTGCTTGTTTTTTACATCGCAGGAAATCAATATCAAACGGAGTCCAAACAACGCGAAACTTTTTGTGGATTTTTATGGACCAGAAGGCCACCAATGGGCCAGAGCTACACCTGGGGGGTGCCCCGAGCGGGGCACAACCCACCAGGGCGCGCCTGGGCCCCCAGGCTCACCCTGGTAGGTTGTGCTCACCTCGGTGGCCTCCCGTACCCCTTCTTTGCACTATAAATTCCCAAATATTCCGAAACCCTTCGGGGTTAACATAGATCAGAAGTTCTGCCGCTGCAAGGCTCCGTAGCCACCAAAAACCAATCTAGACCTGTTCCGGCACCCTACCAGAGGGGGGAATCATCACTAGTGGCCATCTTCATCATCCTGACGGCCACCACGATGAGGAGGGAGTAGTCCACCCTCGGGGCTGAGGGTTTGTACCAGTAGCTATGTGTTTAATCTCTCTCTCTCTCTCTCGTGATCTATATCATGGGCTTTGTTAACATAGATGGATCATATGATGTTTCTCCCCTCTATACTCTTGTTGTGATGAATTGAATATTTACCCTTTGAAGTTTTGTCTTGTCGGATGGAATATTCAGATATGAGAACACATTATGTATGTCTTACGGTATGAATACTTGAGGTGACAATGGGGTATCTTATTTATTCACTTTATGTATGTTATGGCACTCAACTTGCGGATTCCCGAGGTGATATTGGGGTAATCTATGCATAGGGGTTGATGCATGTTTTTATTATCTTTCCTCCGATAGAAACTTTGGGGTCTCTTTGTAGTTCTTTGTGTGGATTGAATATTATGAACTGTTGGGGAACACAGTATTTCAAAAAATTTACCTACGATCACGCAAGATCTATCTAGGATATGCATAGCAACAAGAGGGGAGAGTGTGTCTACATACCCTCGTAGACCGAAAGCGGAAGCGTTTAGTAACACGGTTGATGTAGTCGAACGTCTTCGCGATCCAACCGATCAAGTACCGAACGCACGGCACCTCCGCGATCTACACACGTTCATCTCGGTGATGTCCCTCAAACTCTTGATCCAGTTGAGGCCGAGGGAGAGTTTCTTCAGCACGATGACGTGGTGACAGTGACGATGAAGTTACCGGCGCAGTGCTTCGCCTAAGCACTAAGACAATATGACCGAGGTGTGAAACTGTGGAGGGGGGCACCTCACACGGCTAAAAGATCAACTTGTGTGTCTATGGGGTGCCCCTGGCCACGTATATAAACGAGGGAGAGGGAGAGGCAGCTGGCCCTAAGGGGGCACGCCAAGGTGTGGAGTCCTACTAGGACTCCCTAGTCCTAGTAGGATTCCACCTCCCACACGGAGTAGGAAAGGTGGAAGGGAGAAGGAAAGTGGGGGCCGGCCCCCTTCTCCTAGTCCTAATCAGCCTCCTGCCCTAGGGGGGGCGCACCAGCCCCTTGTGGGCGGGTCTGCTTCCCTCTTATGGCCCATAAGGCCCAAAACTTCTCCCGAGGGGTTCCGGTAACCTCCCGGTACTCCGGAAAAATGCCCGAACCTCTCGGAACCATTCCGATGTCCAAATGCACCTTTCCAATATATGAATCTTTACCTCTTGACCATTTCGAGACTCCTCGTCATGTCCATGATCTCATCCGGGACTCCAAACAAACTTCGGTTCATCAAATCACATAACTCATAATAAAAATCGTCATTGAACGTTAAGCGTGCGGACCCTATGGGTTCGAGAACTATGTAGACATGACAGAGACACATCTCCGGTCAATAAACAATAGCGGAACCTGGATGCTCATATTGGCTCCTACATATTCTACGAAGATCTTTATCGGTCAAACCGCATAACAACATACATTGTTCCCTTTGTCATCGGCATGTTACTTGCCCGAGTATTCGCTATCGGTATCATCATACCTAGTTCAATCTCGTTACTGGCAAAGTCTCTTTACTCGTTCGTAATGCATCATCCCGACAAACTCATTAATCACATTGCTTGCAAGGCTTATAGTGATGTGCACTACCGAGAGGGCCTAGAGATACCTCTCCGAAACATGGAGTGACAAATCCTAATCTCGATCTATGCCAACTCAACAAACACCATCGGAGACACCTGTAGATCATCTTTATAATCACCCAGTTATGTTGTGACGTTTGGTAGCACACAAGGTGTTTGTCGGTATTCGGGAGTTGCATAATCTCATAGTCTGAGGAACATGTATAAGTCATGAAGAAAGCAATAGCAATAAAACTAAATGATCATAATGCTAAGCTAACGGATGGGTCTTGTCCATCACATCATTCTCTAATGATGTGATCCCGTTCATCAAATGACAACACATGTCTATGGCTAGGAAACTTAATCATGTTTGATTAACGAGCTAGTCAAGTAGAGGCATACTAGGGACACTCTGTTTGTCTATGTTTCCGGTTAATACAATTCTAGCATGAATAATAAACATTTATCATGATATAAGGAAATATAAATAAGAACTTTATTATTGCCTCTAGGGCATATTTCCTCCAGTCTCCCACTTGCACTAGAGTCAATAATCTAGTTCATATCGTCATGTGATTTAACACCAATAGTTCACATCTTTATGTGATTAGTTCACATCTCCATGTGACTAATACCCAAAGGGTTTACTAGAGTCAATAATCTAGTTCACATCGCTATGTGATTAACACCCAAAGAGTGATCATGTTTTACTTGTGAGATAAGTTTAGTCAACGGGTCTGCCAGATGCAGAGCCATATGTATCTTGCAAATTTTCTATGTCTACAATATGCTGCTTGGAGCTACTCTAGCTAATTGCTCCCACTTCTAATATGTATCCAGATTGAGACTCAGAGTCATCCGGATTGGTGTAAAAGCTTGCATCGACGTAGCTCTTTACGATGAACTCTTTATCACCTCCATAACCGAGAAACATATCCTTATTCCACTAAGGATAATTTTAACCGCTGTCTAGTGATCCACTCCTGGATCACTATTGTACCCTCTTGCCAAATTTTATGGTGAGGTACACAATAGGTCTGGTACACAACACATCATACTTTATAGAACCTTTGATTGAGGCATAGGGAATGACTTTTCATTTTCTTTCTATTTTCTACCGTGGTCGAGTTTTGAGTCTTTACTCAACTTCACGCCTTGCACACAGGCAAGAAATCCTTGTTTGACTGATCCATTTTGAACTACTCCAAAAACTTGTCAAGGTATGTACTCATTGAAAAAACTTATCAAGCGTCTTGATCTATCTCTATAGATCTTGATGCTCAATATGTAAGCAGCTTCACCGAGGTCTTTCTTTGAAAAACTCCTTTCGAACACTCCTTTATGCTTTCCAAATTTTTTTACATCATTTCCGATCAACAATGTGTCATACACATATACTTATCAAAAATGTTGTAGTGCTCCCACTCACTTTCTTGTAAATACATGCTTCACCGCAAGTCTGTATAAAACTATATGCTTTGATCAACTCATCAAAGCATACATTCCAACTCCGAGATGCTTGCACCAGTCCATAGATGGATTGCTGGAGCTTGCACACTTTGTTAACACCTTTAGGATTGAGAAAACCTATTGGTTGCATCATATACAACTCTTCTTTAATAAATCTATTAAGGAATACAGTTTTGACATCCATTTGCCAGATTTCATAAAATGCGGCAATTGCTAACATGATTCGGACAGATTTTAAGCATTGATATGAGTGAGAAAATCTCATCGTAGTCAACACCTTGAACATGTCAAAAACCTTTTGCGACAATTCGAGCTTTGTAGATAGTGACACTACTATCAGCGTCCGTCTTCCCCTTGAATATCCATTTATTCTCAATGGCTCACCAATCATCGGGCAAGTCAATCAAAGTCCACACTTTGTTCCCATACATGGATCCCATCTCAGATTTCATAGCTTCAAGCCATTTCGCGGAATCTGGGCTCATCATCGCTTCCTCATAGTTCGTAGGTTTGTCATGGTCAAGTAACATGATCTCCAGAACAGGATTACCGTACCACTCTGGTGTGGATCGTACTCTGGTTGACCTACGAGGTTCGGTAGTAACTTGATCTAACGTTTCATGATCATCATCATTAGCTTCCTCACTAATTGGTGTAGGAATCACTGGAACTGATTTCTGTGATGAACTACTTTCCAATTCGGGAGTGTTGGAAATATTCCCTAGAGGCAATAATAAAATGGTTATTATTATATTTCCTTGTTCATGATAATTGTCTATGTTCATGCTATAATTGTATTAACCGGAGACCGTAATATCGACGCCCACAACTGCTTTGTTTCTACTCGTGCATAGAAACTACGCATAGACCTAGCTCTGATACCACTGTTGGGGAACGTAGCAGAAATTCAAAATTTTCTACGCATCACCAAGATCAATCTATGGAGTAATCTAGCAATGAGGGAAGGAGAGTGCATCTACATACCCTTGTAGATCGCTAAGCAGAAGCGTTCAAGTGAACGGGTTGATGGAGTTACCGTCATATCCCCGATGATCCTAGTGCCGAACGGACGGCACCTCTGTGTTCAACACACATACAGCCCGGTGACGTCTCCTACGCCTTGATCCAGCAAGGGGAGAAGGAGAGGTTGGGGAAGACTCCATCCAGCAGCAGCACGACAGCGTGGTGGTGGTGGAGGAGCGCGGGACTCCAGCAGGGCTTTGCCAAGCACTACGAGAGACGAGGAGGGAGAGGGGTAGGGCTGCGCCAACAGGGGAAGAATTCGTGTGTTGGGCTGCCTCTTAGCCTCCACTATATATAGGGGGAGAGGGAGGGCTGCGCCCCCACCTAGGGTTCCCTCCCTAGGGGTGGCGGCAGCCCCCAGATCCCATCTGGGGTGGCGGCCACAAGGGGAGAGGGGAGGCGCACCTGAGGTGGGCCTTAGGGCCCATCTGCCCTAGGGTTTGCCCCCTTCCCCTCTTGGAGGCGAAATACATGGGCCTGGCCCAATAATAAGGTGACGCAGTACCTAGAATAGCCTCTGGACGAAAGTGATGAAGTGGCATCTTGTATATTTCGTCCAAGGCTTCATGCACTCCTTATGGTGGCTTCAAAGTCCTGAAATCATCACTTGTAACTCCGTTCTTGATCCCCTTGCACATGCCATCATCTCCATGCTTGAACTTGCTCCAAGGTTCATCTTTCTTGTCCAAGCTAGGCCCTTCATTTGTAAGCAAAACAAATGTATCCAATTTAGGCAGCATCATATTCTCATGAACATTAGAATCGTTACCAAGAAACGAAAGTACCTGATAATTCAATTGGCATGCGCGAGCTCTAGTAATTGGTCCAGTATGTATAGCAGCAGGGGCTGTGGGTGTAACAATGGTATTGATGTCCTCATCATCCTCCCCTTCTTGAAATGAAGTTGTCCTCGACGAAAGCTTATCCTCCTCACCCAAATAAGGCTTCAAATCTGCAATGTTAAAAGTGAGACTAACCCCAAAATCTGCAGGTAGCTCAAGTTTATATGCATTATCATTTATTTTCTCTAACACCTTAAAAGTACCAGCAACACGTGGCATTAGCTTTGATTTGCGCAAATTAGGAAATTTATCCTTACGCAAATGTAACCAAACAAGATCTCCAGGTGCAAACACAACATGTTTTCTACCCTTATCTCCAGCAAGTTTATATTTAGCATTCATACGCTCAATGTTTTCCTTAGTTAACTCATGCATTTTTAAAATCAATTCAGAACGTTCTTTAGCATCAAAATTAACCTTCTCTGAAGATGGAAGAGGCAACAAATCAATAGGTGCACGAGGTAGGAAACCATACACAATTTCAAAAGGGCACATCTTAGTAGTAGAATGCAATGAACGATTATAAGCAAATTCAATATGAGGCAAGCATTCTTCCCACATTTTCTTGTTATTCTTCAAAACAGCCCTAAGCATAGTAGACAATGTTCTATTGACTACTTCAGTTTGTCCATCAGTTTGGGGGTGACAAGTAGTACTAAAAAGCAGCTTAGTCCCCAACTTAGCCCATAAACATCTCCAAAAGTGGCTAAGAAATTTAGTATCACGATCTGAAACAATAGTATTTGGCACACCATGTAAGCGAATAATTTCACGAAAGAACAAATCAGCAACATTAACAGCATCATCGCTTTTATGACATGGTATAAAGTGTGCCATTTTCGAGAACCTATCCACGACAACAAATATGCTATCCCTCCCCTTCTTTGTTCGAGGTAAACCTAAAACAAAGTCCATAGATATATCCTCCCAAGGAACACTAGGTACAGGCAAAGGCATATATAAACCATGAGGATTGAGTCGTGACTTAGCTCTTTGACATGTAGTGCAGCGAGCAACAAAACGCTCAACATCCCGTCTCATCTTTGGCCAAAAGAAATGTGTAGCAAGTATATCCTCCGTCTTCTTGACGCCAAAGTGTCCCATTAATCCTCCTCCATGCGCCTCCTGCAACAACAAAAGACGAACGGAGCTAGCTGGAATGCATAGCTTGTTAGCACGAAACACAAATCCATTGTTAAGAACGAACTTGTTCCAAGTTCTCCCTTCCTTACAATTCTGCAATACATCTTTAAATTCAGCATCATGAACATATTGATCTTTGATGGTCTCCAAACCAAATATTTTAAAGTCAAGTTGTGAAAGCATAGTATAACGACGAGACAAGGCATCAGCAATAACATTTTCTTTACCCTTCTTGTGTTTAATGACATAAGGGAAAGTCTCAATGAATTCAACCCATTTAGCATGTCTACGGTTCAGTTTTGCTTGACTTTTAATGTGTTTCAAAGATTCATGATCAGAATGTATAACAAATTCCTTGGGCCATAAATAATGTTGCCATGTTTCTAAGGTCCGAACAAGAGCATATAATTCTTTATCATAAGTAGAATAGTTCAGACTAGGCCCACTCAATTTTTCAGAAAAGTATGCAACAGGTTTTCCATCTTGTAATAACACACCTCCTAATCCAATTCCACTAGCATCACATTCAAGCTCAAAAGTCTTATTGAAATTAGGAAGTTGGAGTAAAGGAGCATGTGTCAACTTATCTTTCAATACCGTGAAGGCTTCTTCCTGTGCGGTACCCCAAACAAAAGGCACATCCTTCTTTGTAAGCTCGTTGAGAGGTGCAGCAATGGTGCTGAAATCTCTCACAAAACGCCTATAGA